>NC_064645.1:216024572-216324572 GCF_023864345.2 Schistocerca serialis cubense
CATTAGTGACGTGATCTACCCATCTAATCTTCAGCATTCTTCTGTTGCACCTCATTTCGAAAGCTTATATTCTCTTCTTGTCTAAACTATTTATCGTCCACGTTTCACTTCCATACGTGGCTACACTCCATATAAATACTTTCAGAAACGACTTCCTGACGCTTAAAACAATACTCGATGTTAACAAATTTCTCTTCTTCAGAAACGCTTTAGTTGCCGTTGCCAGTCTACCTTTTATATCCTCTCTACTTCGACGATCATCAGTTATTTTGTTCCCCAAATAGCAAAACTCATTTACTACTTTAAGCGTCTCATTTCCTAATCTAATTCCCTCAGCATCACCCAATTTAATTCGACTACATTCCATTACCCTCGTTTTGCTTTTGTTGATGTTCATCTTTTACCCTCCTTTCAAGACACTGTCCATTCCGTTCAACTGCTCTTCCAAGTCCTTTGCTGTCTCTGACAGAATTACAATGTCATCGGTTAACCTTAAAGTTTTTATTTCTTTTCCATGGATTTTAATACCTGCTCCGAACTTTTCTTTTGTTTCCTTTACTGCTTGCTCAATATACAGATTGGATAGCATCGGGGAGAGGTTACAACCCTGTCTCACTCCCTTCCCAACCACTGCTTCCCTTTCATGCCCCTCGACTCTTATAACTGCCATCTGCTTTCTGTACAAATTGTAAATAGCCTTTTGCTCCCTGTATTTTACCCCTGCCACCTTCAGAATTTGAAAGAGAGTATTCCAGTCAACATTGTCAAAAGCTTTCTCTAAGTCTACAAATGCTAGAAACGTAGGTTTGCCTTTCCTTAATCTTTCTTCTAAGATAAGTCGTAGTGTCAGTACCGTCTCCCGTGTTTCTACGGAATCCAAACTGATCTTCCCCGAGGTCGGCTTCTACCAGCTTTTCCATTCGTCTGTAAAGAATTCGCGTTAGTATTTTGCGGCTGTGACTTATTAGACTGATAGTTCGGTAATTTTCACATCTGTCAACACCTGCTTTCTTTGGGACTGGAATTATTATGTTCTTCTTGAAGTCTGAGGGAATTGCGCCTGTCTCATACATCTTGCTCACCAGATGGTAGAGTTTTGTGCGGACTGGCTCTCCCAAGGCTGTCAGTAGTCCTAATGGAATGTTGTCTACTCCCGGGACCTTGTTTCGACTTAGGTCTTTTAGTGCTGTGTCAAACTCTTCACGCAGTATCATATCTCCCATTTCATCTTCATCTACATCCTCTTCCATTTGTATAATATTGTCCTCAAGAACATCGCCTCTGTATAGACCCTCTATATATTCCTTCCACTTTTCTGCTTTCCCTTCTTTGTTTGGAACTGGGTTTCCATCTGAGCTCCTGATATTCATGCAAGTGGTTCTCTTTTCTCCACAGGTCTCTTTAATTTTCCTGTAGGCAGTATCTATCTTACCCCTCGTCAGATAAGCCTCTACATCCTTACATTTGTCCTCTAGCCATCCCTGCTTAGCCATTTTGCACTTCCTGTCGATCTCATGTTTGAGACATTTGTATTCCTTTTTGCCAGCTTCATTTTCTGCATTTTTGTATTTTCTCCTTTCATCAATTAAATTCAGTATCTCTTCTGTTACCCAAGGATTTCTACTAGCCCTCCTCTTTTTACCTACTTGATCCTCTGCTGCCTTCAGTATTTCATTTCTCAATGCTACCCATTCTTCTTCTACTGTATTTCTTTCCCCCATTCCTGTCAATTGTTCCCTTATGCTCTCCCTGAAACTCTGTACAACCTCTGGTTCTTTCAGTTTATCCAGGTCCTATCTCCTTAAGTTCCCACCTTTTTGCAGTTTCTTCAGTCAGTCAATTATCCAAACTGTTGCCCCTGCAGTTACCTAAAAGGCTGCTGCCCCCCTCTCAATAGATACCCCTCCGTTGTAGTTGCACCTACGATACGGCTATTTGTATCGCCGAGGCACGAAAGCCACCCCACCGACGGCAAGCTCCATGGTTCATGGTGTTCGTATATTGGTTAATTATTTTTTATCATATTCTGACTGTTACTTCATGAGCACCGACAGCTATTGAGGTGCCTGATTCGTTCTTGTGCACAAGCCTTTGTTTCTTTCTTTTTTTGTCTACTTTTTGTTTCCTTTTCATCGAGTAACCTGATGTTCGTTGTTTGCTGTTGTTTCCTCGAAGTCTCGCGTGATGGCACGGCTGCATAAAATCATCCTGGCTTATAAACCATGTCACTTCGAATATAACACTCGAGCTTTCGATGGCTGTCTGCGACATAGTTATCAGGAGAAAAATCCCAGGCTACCAGGACTGGCACTTTGTTCCCCTTATGTAGGCGCGATTCCATCGTCTGGAACCTTTCGGAGAAGGCCAAAGTAACGAATACGCGGAAGGGCGGGTTGGGCAGCTCACAGCGCCTTCGGTCCGCCTCGGGACCGATGACGTGAGATGGCGCGAGGGACCGGCACCGTGTCTGAAACTGCCACTCCCGCTTTCCTTCGAGGAGATAATTCCTCGCTTTGCTGTGATCAACCACCACACCACATTCTAACTGCTGCAATGGGCAGAATTTTGAAGAATACTATTCACGTCGTAGTGAGACAGTGGCAGAGAAGGTATGAGTTTGATCTTAACGCCAAAAATTACTATTTTTGGTATCAACTTTGCCGTCATTCGATTGCAGTTGGATAGACGTTGCCACGGCAGCTCAACAGCGTGCGAGTTTGTGCAAGCTATCGTCTACGCCGTGTACCAAGGTTGACCACTTGACTCGCGGAGGAACTGACTCGCAGTCCAATAAGGAACGAAGAACAGTTATTTATCTTTCCAACCAAGAACTGGACTACGCATCTGTTGCAGCGCCTGAGTATAGGTCTTAATTTTTCGCCAGCCCCGAGACGTCTGCCAGTATTGGATTTTGTTAGGGGATTGGAGCATTGCATTAGGCGTCTCTCACACGACACAGCGCAAGACTCGAGGTTAGCTACCAGCCATATCCTGGCGAAAGCTAAGCCACCGAAATCTAATATTAGCCAGAACGAACGGGGTGCTTTATGCTTATTACGTGAGAACGAGAACTTGCTTGCATTGTCACCAGTAAAGGAAATGTTGCGGATCTGAACACTGAAGACTACCACCTGAAGGTGCTACATTTATTAGAGGACGGATCGTGCCGGAAGGTTGGTCACGATCCGACACAGGCCACCTTCATAGGGACAGGTAAGTTATTAAAAGACTATGGTATTCCATAGAAAGTGGTAAAGAAATTAATGCCTCGTGCTGCCAGACCTCCCAAGTTTTATGAATTGATGGAGACACACAAGGGAAGTCTGAAACATCCCATTAGAAAAATTTATGAATTATTGTGCTGGTAAACCCCTTACGTTATTTGATTTTCAAACAGCTGAGCAAAACTGAAGGTACTCAGACATTCACTAAACTGACACACAATAGTTTTTTAGCGCAACGCAATCTGACTTCTAATAATCCCTACAAAAGAATGGCCCTGACTAACAATAACCTATACCTTTCATGAATCACTTACCTCACAAAAATCTTCGTTACTCAAACTACTGCAATACAGCGTGCGCCAATACTGCCAGCTGAATAAAAGGTTCTAACTACTGAAGGCACTAACTACTGATAGGCATAGTTAGCAAATGACTTTGATAGAGAACAAACAATGTATTTACCTTAATAATGTTCAAAACAGTTCATGATATCCAGTATTATAAATTTACTCTTTCTGATGGACACACGTCCAGATCGTCCGCTCTCAAAATTCTGCCATCTCTCTCCCCACATCCACCACTGCTGGCGGCTCACCTCCAACTGCGCAACGCTACACGCTGTTCACATCCAACTGCCCAACACTACAATAGCAAATATTCCAATAATGCAAAACATCCACAGACTGCACACAGCACAGCCAGTGATTTTCATACAGAGCGCTACGTGGCGTTACCAACATAAAAACCTAAACAGCCTACTTACAGGTCTCCCTCTTAGGTCCACTGCTAGTGCAGTCAGTTTGCCCTGGTGTAAGTCTGGGCAAATGCCCTAATGCCAACATGCTTTTTGTACCAAGGCCAACTGGTATGTGATGGCAGATGGCTCAGCGATGGGATCCCCCTGTCTCTAGCCGTTGTGCAGTAGCTGTCGATCTCTCGAATGCTTTATTCGAAGTGACGTGGCTTATAAACCGAAAACATATTATTCATGTTTGCTGTTGTCGTTAACGATAATCATGAAAAAAATTACATGCATTTCATACTTTATTATAAAAGACTGGTTTTTTCCAAGATTGTCACCTAAACGCATGCATATGTACGAATAAAAAAGTACCTGATTTGTGTAAGGGCATAAGCCTAAACCTTTTATTTTATTATCTTTTTATTACATTCGAAGATTCTTTCAGCACTAAGACGAAAGTAAAGTACCGCTGTCTGGTCATAAAGAACCAATCGGGCCCAACCTACCGCTTGTTGTCCTCTGCCAACGGCGTCCCTAAACACGTCTTCGCCAGTCGTAGGGGCTCAGTTCGAAGAGGGACTCTTGAGCGAAGGCAATTCTACTCCAGTCAACGAGATTCCAGGCCCCGACACCAATGAAGACATGTCTAGGATACCAACTTGACTGTCACCTGCCACACGGCACAACAAGGGGGACCGTTTCATTTCATAGCACTGGCTGGCCTCCTCGACAGCCTTACAGCACAATGGTAGCTCGACGATTTTCTACGCCTCATTTTGGTGTCATTCACGGCAAGTCATCCTGGGCTTACATTTCAGCAAGATAATGCCCGCTCGTACACGGCGAGGGTTTCTACCACTTATTTTCGTGCTTGTCAAACACTACTGAGACACGGGACTTAGGGAAAGGCAGGATTCGGTGTGGACGGGGCCTTATTCAGTTACCGTTGGTTGCTCAGTTGTTTTTTTTTTAATCACGTACACTTTATTGGGAACCATTTGCAAGTGAGGTTGACAATAAGGAACAATTATCACATTTGACTGTGAAACGTCCTCTTAGAAAAATTTATGAATGACTGTGCTGATAAACCTCTTACATTATTTGCTTTTCAAACAGCTGAGCAAAACTGAACGTACTCAGACATTACTCTCTTTACTTACTCTGATCAACACTGAACTGACACACAATATTTTCGGCGCCACGCAATCTGACTTTTAATAATTCCTACAAAAGACTGGCCCTGACTAACATTAACCTATACCTTTCACAAATCACTTACCTCACAAAAATCTTCGTTACTCGAACTCAAAAATGGTTCAAATGGCTCTGAGCACTATGAGACTTAACATCTTAGGTCATCAGTCTCCTAGAACTTAGAACTACTTAAACCTAACTAACCTAAGGACATCACACACATCCATGCCCGAGGCAGGATTCGAACCTGCGACCGTAGCAGTCACGCGGTTCCGGACTGAAGCACCTAGAACCGCTCGGCCACCGCAGCCGGCTGCTCGAACTACTGCAATACAGCGAGCGCCACTACTGTCAGCTAAATAAAAGATTCTAACTACTGAAGTCACTAACTACTGATAGGCATAGTTAGCAAATGAAAGATTTTGATAAAGAACAAACAATGTATTTACCTTAATAGTGTTCAAAAGTCATAATATATATATCAGTTCATGATATCCAGTCTTACAAATTTACTGTCTCTGATGGACACACATCCAGATCATCCGCTCTCGAAACTCAACCATTTGTCTCCCCACATCCGCCACTGCTGGCAGCTCACCTCCAACTGCTCAACGCTACGCGCTGTTAACATCCAACTGCGCAACACCACAATAGCGACTATTTCAACAATGCCCTTCAGCCACAGACTGCACACAGCACAGCCAGTGATTTTCATACAGAGCGCTAGGTGACGTTACCAACATAAAAACCTAAACAGCCTACTTACAACTGTTAAGACACAATGTCTAATAAAAAATTCCTAAGCAAGTTGCACTCACGGCTGAAGACCTTATTAGCTAGAAATTCAAATTATTTGTCAGCTGAAGGCCCCAATAGTAATAACTCAAAAACAATTTAACGGCTGAAGGCTTGGATAGCAAATTCTTAAGAACAGTTAACTTCTCCAAGCGATACTAAAATATATTTTTTAAAAAACACAATCATCAAAATTTCACTATTTACAAATAATATCTAATTAAAATTTCTTTAGACAAATTGCATTTACGGTTGAAGGCCTTATTGACCAGAAATTCAAATTATTTGTCAGCTGAAGGCCCCAATAGTAATAAATCAAAAACAATTTAACGGATGAAGGCCTGGATAGCAAATTCTTAAGAACAGTTAACTTCTCCAAGAGATACTAAAATATTTTTTTAAAAAGAAGAAAACAATCGTCACAATCTGGTCAAACCAAGGGAAAAGTGGGCCTCAGACAGTGCTCCAAGGATCGACCTGGGAAAGTTGCTCAAATTCGTAACCGATGAGACAGGCAGCCAAGTGTTGTATTCGGATGGCAACTCAAACTAGTGACAGTTTGAACGCAGACCAACACTCTTGCAAAATCTACCTAATGTCTGGTAATCAATACAACGATGGAGTAACCCAGGCAAGGCGGAACCGGCGGACAGCACTGTATCTTCAGAATCCGGTGATTACAACATCCAGAAGCAGAAGGAACCACTACGACCAAGGTAGTCCAAAAGAACAAAATATCCGAACCACAATCAAGGAGGCTGTTTAACTACACGCCTTACCGGACAGCAGCGGCAAGGCGAGGAAAGGTACACCGCCGCGAAAATACACTAACCTCCAGGGCAGGTAACTGGGGCGTTAGCTGCCATTAGGCAGAAAAATAATTGCTTCTGTAAGGGCCAGAGATGGGCCAACGCGTTATTGACTCTTGCTCAGTTTTTGAAGTTCTTTCTCTTTAATAAATCATTAATTTTTTTCCAAAACTATCACATCAGTATTATCACATTCATTACTGTTATAACAGTTTGTAATTACACCATGTATTACTTCTGTGCTAAGAGAAATGTCATTGTGACCGCTCTATGAATGCTGCGTACAGAATAAAGAAATATTAACCTTTCCTTTCGCCTCATGCCATCCATTCATATACAATGTCATATTCGAAGATTACTTAAACTTGTACAAATGGAGCGTATCTAACTGCTCAATTTTATCTCTGACCAGCTAGTCACGAAGTGTCGCTGTGCTTTACCGACTACACTGTTATACTTGTAGGTGATGTGTTACGTCACAGCTGTTCAAGAAACACTTGGTGTCGTATTTTTTATTTTGAAGTCCTATAATCCAATAAAATGTTTTATCATACTACGTTACCACCTAAAGCTGGCCCAACGTAGTTTAATTACACTTGTATTTTACAGCACCCAGGCCAACCAAAGGCACTTTAATAGTGTGTAATCAAGCGGTAGTCAAAATGCTTAATTCCTTAAAGAGATGTCTACAAGATGATCGTGAATGTAAGATGATCGTGAGTGTGCACCACATAATATTTATATTATTCTTATTGTACGTTTTTGAGCAATGAAGACTTTCTCTATTAAATACGAGTTATCCCAGAACATTATTCCATTTGACATTATTGAATAAAAATATGCAAAATATGTCAACTTACCGATTCGTGTCTCCCCAAGATTTGCAACGGTTCTAAGTGCAAATGTGGGTTAACTAATTTGGTCTAGGAGTTCCAAAATGTGATTTTTCCATTTGTAATCCTCCAATCCCAAAGAAAGCAGGTGTTGACAGATGTCAAAATTACCGAACTATCAGTTTAATAAGTCACAGCTGCAAAATACTAACACGAATTCTTTACAGACGAATGGAAAAACTAGTAGAAGCGAACCTCGGGGAAGATCAGTTTGGATTCCGTAGAAACACTGGAACACGTGAGGCAATACTGACCTTACGACTTATCTTAGAAGAAAGATTAAGGAAAGGCAAACCTACATTTCCAGCATTTGTAGACTTAGAGAAAGCTTTTGACAATGTTGACTGGAATACTCTCTTTCAAATTCTAAAGGTGGCAGGGGTAAAATACAGGGAGCGAAAGGCTATTTACAATTTGTACAGAAACCAGATGGCAGTTATAAGAGTCGAGGGACATGAAAGGGAAGCAGTGGTTGGGAAGGGAGTAAGACGGGGTTGTAGCCTCTCCCCGATGTTGTTCAATCTGTATATTGAGCAAGCAGTAAAGGAAACAAAAGAAAAATTCGGAGTAGGTATTAAAATTCATGGAGAAGAAATAAAAACTTTGAGGTACGCCGATGACATTGTAATTCTGTCAGAGACAACAAAGGACTTGGAAGAGCAGTTGAATGGAATGGACAGTGTCTTGAAAGGAGGATATAAGATGAACATCAACAAAAGCAAAACAAGGATAATGGAATGTAGTCTAATTAAGTCGGGTGATGCTGAGGGAATTAGATTAGGAAATGAGGCACTTAAAGCAGTAAAGGAGTTTTGCTATTTGGGGAGCAAAATAACTGATGATGGTCGAAGTAGAGAGGATATAAAATGTAGGCTGGCAATGGCAAGGAAAGCGTTTTTGAAGAAGAGAAATTTGTTAACATCCAGTATTGATTTAAATGTCAGGAAGTCATTTCTGAAAGTATTCGTATGGAGTGTGGCCATGTATGGAAATGAAACATGGACGATAAATAGTGTGGACAAGAAGAGAATAGAAGCTTTCGAAATGTGGTGCTACAGAAGAATGCTGAAGATTAGATGGGTAGATCACATAACTAATGAGGAAGTATTGAATAGAATTGGGGAGAAGAGAAATTTGTGGCACAACTTGACCAGAAGAAGGGATCGGTTGGTAGGACATGTTCTGAGGCATCAAGGGATCACCAATTTAGTATTGGAGGGCAGCGTGGAGGGTAAAAATCGTAGAGGGAGACCAAGAGATGAATACACTAAGCAGATTCAGAAGGATGTAGGTTGCAGTAGGTACTGGGAGATGAAAAAGCTTGCACAGGATAGAGTAGCATGGAGAGCTGCATCAAACCAGTCTCAGGACTGAAGACCACAACAACAACAATCCTCACCAGTATGGACACCTAAGAATACCATAGTTTCCAGCCTATTTATTATCTTCTCATCGTGTGTTACACTTATCATTGGTGTAGTACCCTTAGTGAGCAGTAGTGAATATGATGTGTCTTTTTAAAATTGAGGACTGAGACCATTCGCAGAAAACCAGTCAATGAAACTTTTAAGAACATTGGAAGATCGGTTACGTATGTGAGGAACAATAGTCTGCTTAAGATTGGGGAACCCTATGCGTGATTTCTTTCCAATCAGAGTAAAGTCCCCAGACTACATTCTTTGAATTGCGAAGTACAGTTTTCTTCATTCTTTTTGACACTATCCATTGGTTGGCTATACCATCAATCCCATATAACTTCAGTTTATCTAGAGTATTGTGATTCACACAGTCAAATGCCTTAAATAGGCCGCAGAAACTGGTAGGCACGCTGAATTTCTGTAAGTCTAAGTAGGTTTATGAGAAATGGAACAACGTTCTTGTCTGTAATACGTTTACAGTAGTAAAAGCTGTTTGTATTTGATAAACCTTCGGCAACATTTATGACTATTGAGACGCTTAGGTTTATTTTTAGTGACAAAAACAGATTTTTTGTATGCAGCTGTAATGTCTTCGATATCACCATAACCAATATTGTACGATGGTACTTCAAGAAGTATGGTACACTTTATTAAGGCAGGCTAAGAGTGTATCACAGCATTTATTGACTGCTGCACTAGACTTCAAAGTGACACAGATACATGATACTATGTTTCAACATGCTAATAACGTCTCTATAAACAACGGTCGACGCGTTTCACCAGTCGTTGAATTCTTCGACGACAGAAGTCCGCTTTTTTCTCACGGAGCTATTCGAGTGCCGCTGTGCGGGCGTCCTCATCATTGAAAAGTCTGTTTCCCCCAGGTGTTGTTTCATCATCTTGCGGAAAAGATGGAAATCCTATAGGGCAGGGTAAGGGCTATGCGGCGGACTTGTTCCAATTTTGAATTTAAAATTAACATAAACAGTTTCAACCACAAGAAACTTATTTTTTGAGGTTACCGGTTTCGGTCTGTTTTAGACCATCTTCACACCTCATACCAGAGTGATGGAAGGCGGTGGCGGTGAAAGGAGCAGGCGTTACGGCTCCACGAACGCCAACTCCTATAGTTAGAGCTCGTGGAGCTGTTCTCCAAGAGAAATTTTCTCAAAAATTACTTGTTCTTATTGTTCGCGCCATTTCACTAAGGCTGGCTGCGACACTACATTTAGCCCATTAAACGATGAACCTGCGTGAAAATTTAGATGTTTTGCCCACAAGACTCGTATTGTCCCATGTACTTCAACCTTGGAGTACGCTTCCAAGTGCCGCGCCGTTTCTCTTGCACCACTGCAATGCACCTGTTTTCCGTAGCGCAGCAGAACCGTGTCTACAGGACACCCAGAAAATGCATTCGTCTCTGACAATCCGCCAGTCTTGTTGCGTAACGGTCTTAGCGTGGGACGACATGTGTCCCTGCGTATCAGACGGGAGCAGACGGTGCACCCGCAGCTTCGCTTCTCCGGAAGGGAGTGTATGGAGTTGGCGCCAGGAAAACGGGCGCCAGCAAAACTGTGGCGCCAGCGGCGGCCGCAAAACCCAGAGGAGATCGATAGCTCCCGATCTTAAGCTGCCGATCTTAACAAAACATGGTGTTGCGCCCACGTGATCACCAGGAAACAGAACAACGGTGCCTCAAAACGAATGTTACGTTCTCTTCTAATCACATTTATCGTTTCACTGACAATGAAACCTCCCTATCGCAGCCTCCTCGGATTTAGCAAAATAGAAACAGTGACGTCGAAACTCAAGATGTACAACACTGAGCAACTTGCAAGAACGTCGGCGTTGTGTTTGTGTTGTCGCGATGTTGGACTATAAAGGCGGAGATACGTGTTCACATCTCCCTCCCGCCATTTTTTTTCACAAATGTCTTTCCGGTCATTGACGTGCCTATTCTCCTTCTGTAGTCTTGACAATTGTCATACTACACATTGGTTACAGAATATGAGTCATGTGGTAAGGCTATATTACCGTCGCAAGTAAATGTGTTGAATAGTGCGAGCAGGTGAGATGCCTCATAGACCTATCACAGAAATGAAAACATCAAATAAACGGGTGTGAACTATGCTACAACGAAGGAATTCTAGAGTCAAAACTTCCGAGACGGAACGCAAGAGACATAACATGTGGTACTCCTGTCGAACGAATACGAGGTACGTACATCTGGAGGTTTCTTCGCTACACGTCCCTGTTGGCAAACGGACGTAACACCACGATAAAGACACAAATTTGAGTACAGGGAACAGACACATCAATGACCGGACAGACAGTTCATAATTTCGTGAAAAAAAATTTGGACACGGGGGTGGGGAGATTCGAACCCGAACCCCCCATTGCAATCGCACACCGTACACATTACCACGACGCCACGGTCTGCCACCGTCCCTCGATCTCGCACATGTTGATCTTGCGTTTCTCGCTGTTCCTATTTTGCTTCTTTTTGCGCAGTTCAATACATCTTCTTCCTGTTTTCATGCTTGATCTGTGTTCTGTTTTGACAGGCTATCCAGTGGGCACGTTACCATTAAATCTGACGGGTATGCGATGGGCAATTTCCCTTGTGAGAACTGCACCGACTCAGACACGAACAATGAGAATAGCATTTGAAAGGAGCAGGGTTCGAGCATCTGCTAGGCATTTCAAGTTCAGGTTTTCCCTTTTGTTCCTGAATAGGTTAAAGCGAATGTTGGGATGGTTCCTTTGGAAAAGGGACGAATATGTCTTTCGCTATACTTTCTAAACCAGTATTGTGCTTTGATGGCTATGTCGTTGACAAGACGTTGAACCTAAATCATCCTTCCTTCATTGAAAACAGCTTAGTCCGCTTAATTTTCACCATCCTAATGTAACACCACTTTGCAAAAGCTTCATCTTTTTTCTCTGGTTTTTCCTCACTTCAGATTTCATTTTCGTGTATTGCTGTATTTCAGGTGTACAATCTCAGAAACTGCTTTCTCAAGCTAAGGTGTACGTTTGACACATGCAAACTACTTTTAATATGGGATGCTCTCTTTGCCTATACTGGTCTGCTTATTGTATCTTTCTTGTTTCGTCAGTCCAGTATTATTTTGTTTCTCAGGTAGCAATTTTCCTTTATTTCTTCTCCTTTTTTAGGCCCCCAAATTGTGTGCTAAGATTGTCGCTTATGTCATTTCTGCTGCTCCTTAACACTTTTAACTTTGTGTAGTTTTCTTTTAAACCATATTATGTGTTGCAGTATCTATATTCAAACCTGGATCATCCGCAAATTAGACAGGTGAATCACTTACCCATAAAAGAGGAGCACATGAAGATTCATATTTATTGGAATTACGTAGAAGAATTATTCATTGAAAATGTAATTTTATTGTATCTCATTAACAATCCACAACAGACTCAGGATAGGATACCACATTCAAAATTCAGTAAACAGGCTATCTAACGAAAAGTATCCGGACACCTATTAGTGGACATTAATATGGGGGGCATCCGCCCTGCGCCTTCGTCACGGCTTGAACTCCGCTGGGAACATTTTCAGTGAGGCGTCTCAATCTCTGTGAAGGAATGGCAGCCCAGTCTTAAACCAGAGAAGGACGCTGGGGTCAGCAACAAAGTCGACATCCTAACTCGTCCCAAAGATATTCCACTGGGTTCAGTTCGCGACTACGGCCAGGCCAGAACGTTTCAGGAATGTTATTGTCCACAAACAATTGCCTCGCAGATGCTGTTGAATCAGATGGTGCACTGTCACGCTCTTGTAATAATTGTCTTCGAAGAGTTCCTCTAATGTACGCAGTAAACAACGATCCAAAAAGCATCCGTATCCTTAGGCGTCTAGCATTTTCTTCAACATAATAAGGGCACCAGAACCTAACCACGGAAAACACAGCCATATTGTAAAACCACATTCTTCTTACTTAACTATTGGCACTACACATGTTGGGCGGTAATGTTCTACACCCACTCGCAAAAACCAAACCATTCTATCGGACTGCAGCATGTATAGCGCGATTTATCACTTCAAACTACTCGTTTTCAGTCATCTACTGCCCAGAAATGTATGGCCGATGAGAATCTGCTCGAGCACTGTAACCCATTATTTTTAACTACCCACCACAGTTGTTGTGTTAGCTACACAGCCGGTAACACTGCGGAACTCAAAAGTGATTCCTTCCGCTGATTTCATGTCGTTTTTTTTACAACCGCTCTCCTTAAAGCTCGACGATCCTTGTAGGTCATTGCTTTAAGTGTGGTCGTTATTTCGCGTTTCCACTTCATAGTCACATCGGCAGCAGTCCACTTGGGCAGCTTTAGAAAGGTTGATATGCCCCTGATGGATTTGTTATTGAGGTGATACCCAATAGCTAGTCAACGTTCGAATTGATTGAGCTCTCCAGACCGACCACCGCCGCCACCACCACCACCACCACCACTACTACTACCGTCTACCGACAAAACAATAGTCCCCGCAGGGCTTCATTTCGGCCGGAACGGCGTTCCGGCAGCTCTCCGGGAACTTTTTTAACTTGCTGGAACCAGTCGGCACCAGTTTTAAAATACTACACTTGTGTTAAATCGCAACGTAACTATGCTTCACCGCTGCGACGGCACTAGTGAGCATGACAAATGATGATCAACGTGACGCGATGTGTATGTGTGTGTGTGTGTGTGTGTGTGTGTGTGGGGTCGGTACACGTCGATTACCTTCGTGTCGACTGTCTTCCCTTTTTCCTAACTCTTCGGCAACTGGCAGCAGTTGAAATCATGACGTCATAGTCACGAAGCCTACCCACTTGTGCCGATTTGTATCAAGCAGAACCGGGGAACAAAGTGTTGTTTATACGAGGATAATCCCAAGGGTAAGGTCTCCTATTTTTTTATAATTACATAGACCTGTTTATTTCTACAATGGTTTACATCAGTCTACAGCTTTAACATTTAGCTATTTTTCGACATAATCACCATTTCTGTCGATGCATTTTTTTAGACGTTGTGGCAGTTTTTGTATGTCCATGTCATACCAGCTCGCCGCCATGCTGTTTAGAAAGTTACGAACCTCTTCTTTCACCTCGTCGTCGGAGCTGAATCGCTGGGACCACAATTAACGTTTACAGGTACTGTGAGACTAACTCAGACGGGCAATTCAGAACCGGAGAAGAGGAATGTTGAGCAAGGTTGTACACATTCTCCATGACAACGCACGCCCACACTTCGCTCGGCAAACCGTTGCTCTCCTGCGGCAGTTTCAGTGGAATATAATCACCCCACCACCCTGCAGTCCAGTGACTGTCACTTGTTCCCTACGTTAAAAGAACATTTGACCGGAAAGCGATTCAGCTCCGATGACGAGGTGAAAGAAGAGGTTCATAATTTTCTGAACAGCATGGCGGCGAGCTGGTATGACATGGGCATACAAAAACTGCCACAGCGTCTACAAAAATGCATCGACAGGAATGGAGATTATGTCGAAAAATAGCTAATGTTAACGCTGTAAACTGATGTAAACCATTGTAGAAATAAGCAGGTCTATGTACTTGTAGGATTACCCTCGTATTAAACGTTGAAGTTTTATTATTTTGATTATATAATATTATGATTTAAAAATTAAAGTTTCAGAACCGTATTTTGTAATAAGTGATTTATAATTGTAAGTTTTGTGACAAGTTTTCAAAAATCGAAACTATTCAGTTTTATGGCTGGGGTGAGGTGCTTCGGGGGGGGGGGGGGGGGGACGGTAGGGGAGGGTGGTAGAGGAGGGCAGTTGTACAGTTGAAAAGGTGCATTCCGGCACGTAAAATTTTAGAAATTAATCACAGATCTAGTGGTCGGTTCCGCATTACATAGGGGTGTCCGGATGCGTTTGATCCGTTAATGTATGCACCGAAGCTTGCTTTCGGGGCACTTGATAATTACCTATGCGTGTATCACTTGTTTGGGACTTTTAATTATTTAAGAAGATGGTCACTTGTTTTCAATACTCGTATATGTTTTGAACGGCGTGTTCTTTGTGAAAGCATAGCACCAATCCCCTGTCTGCATTGTTCCGTGGAACCTCCGTAGGGATCATCGCATTGCGTTCTGGACGCTTACCCTGCTAGCGTATCGGTTTTAGGATAATTTCAAAGGGCGGAATGGTAAAGGCAATTGAAGGAGCAACTGAGAGAAATGGCTGCAAATATACACTGAAGAGCCAAAGGAACTGGTACACCTGCCTAATATCGTGTAGGGCCCCCGAGAGCACGTAGAAGTGCAGCAACATGACGTAGCATGGACTCGACTAATATCTAAAGTAGTGCTGGAAGGAATTGACACAATGAATCCTGCAGGGCTATCCATAAATACCTAAGAATACGAGGGGTGGAGTTCTCTTCTGAACAGAACGTTGCAAGGCATCCCGAGATAATGTTCGTGTCTGGGATGTTTGGTGGCCAGCGGAAATGTTTAAACTCAGAAGAGTGTTCCTGGAACCACTCTGTAGCAATTCTGGACGTGTGGAAAGTCGCATTGTCCTTCTGGAACTGATCAAGTCCGTCGGAAAGCACAATGGACATGAATGGATGCAGGTGATCAGACAGGATTCTTACGTACGTGTCACCTCTCGGAGTCGGTATCCAGACTTATCAGGGGTCCCATATTCCTCCAACTGCACATCCCCTGCACCGTTACAGAGCCTCCAATAGCTTGAACAGTCCCGTGCTCACATGCAGGGTCTATGGATTCATGAGGTTGTCTCCATGCCCGCACATGTCCATCCGCTCGATACAATTTGAAACGAGACTCGTTCGACCAGGCAACATTTTCCAGTCATCAACAGTCCAATGCCTGTCTTGATGGGCCAAGGTGTGGCGTAAAGCTTTGTGTCGTACCGTCATCAAGGGTACACGAGTGGGCCTTCGACTACGAAAGTCCATATCGATAATGTTTCGTCGAATAGTTCGCACGCTGACACTTGTTGAAGGCCAAGCATTGAAATCTGCAGCAATCTGCGGCAGGGTTGCACTTATATGACGCTGAACGATTCTCTTCACTCGCCCTTGGTCCCGTTCTTGGAGGATCTTTTTCTGGCGCAGCGATGTCAGAGATTTGATGTTTTACCGCATTCCTGATACTCACGGTACACTTGTGAAATGGTCGTACAGGAAAATACCCACTTCATCGTTACCTCGGAGATGCTGTGTCCCATCGATCGTGCGCCGACTATAACACCACGTTCAAACTCACTTAAATCTTGATAACCTGCCACTGTAGCAGCAGTAACCGATCTAGCAACTGCTCCAGACACTTGTCTTATATAGGCGTTGCCGACCGCAGAGCCGTATTCTGCCTGGGTTTACATATCTCTGTATTTGAAAACACGTGGCTATACCAGTTTCTTCGGCACTTTAACGTAAGTGTAAGTATGGATGTCAACAAAAAATTTTCGAAGAGCGAAGCAAAATTCTAGCACTACGAATTTTGTATAATTGAATCGGTGTGTGTGTTTTTAGCGTAAGTGTAAGTATGGATGTCAACAAAAAAATTTCGAAGAGCGTAGCAAAATTATAACACTACCAATTTTGATATAACTGAATCGGTGTGTGCGTTGTCTTTCAAGCGACTGATAATCGATTTACCAAAAACATCACTAACTCGACCTCGAATTTTAAGGAGAAAAAAGTACGCTTGCAAAACAACAGCCCCAGTGTTCGACAGCGCGCGAAAATTTGGGGGCAATTCTGACAGGGCGCAGTTATGACCTCCTGAATTTACAGCTTTTAAACTCCGGCGCACACGGGCTGTTTGCCACTCGCTCCGACCAACCGCAGCCACCTGATACCCGAGCGGGAAGTACTGGACGCTGCAGTTACAACAAGAACCCTCCTATTCGTGGGAGGGGTAGGTGGGCACATCTGCCAAATGTGTTATGAAATGTTGTTCGAGAAAAAATAGGTAAATAATGTGAATATGGTATATATCAATCTCACGAACTTATCCGTTCAATATTATTTAATAACATTCTCTTATTGATATTCTGAGACTATATATACGCCTCAAAAGCAGAATAATTAAACCTAAAACACTGAAGAATTGTTATGAAGAATTGTTTTCGATTTACAATTTAATCATGCCAATTACGTTGAAGAATAGCGAATCTGCTGCATGTGCATTTCACTTTAATATTGCCAGCTTTAAGCTTGTCTGGTGAGCTTGGATTGCTTTGATATATAAAAGGTAAGCATGATTCAGTAGTACATGCAGATTACATCTTTTATGTTACTAATGTGATTGTAGATGACACAGTATATGCAAATTACATCTTTTATGTTACTAATGTGATTATAGATGACACCTTTTTGATCCAACAATCTGAAATTACATCCTTATACGATTACATCCAGAGTACACAACGAATTATGAAATGAATTTACAAAATAACTAAAGTTTTATTAAAATTCCCATAATATAAGGCGAAAACTGAAAAATAAAAATCGACTAATTCGTAGCGATTGAACAAATTCTATTCGCTACCAACAAAGATAACCAGCAAAAATTGGCAAATTAATACTCCTCGAAGTGCAGAAACAGGGAATAAACTTTATAAAAGTCTTATTCGACTTTGGTTACACCTTCAGCTTTATTTGCATAAAAAAGATTCACATTTGCTTACGTTACTGGTTTTATCCTGTTACTCTCATGATTTCTGTTGCGTTATGTTGACCTGTGTACATTACGTTAGAAAAAAAAGAAAGCAAGAGAGAGACAGAGAGAGAGAGAGAGAGAGAGAGAGAGAGAGAATGTGTTTTGAAAGCTATATGTTTTTGGGTTGGTTAGACAAAATGTAGCCAAGAACCAGTACTCAACCAAATAAACGTGGGAAATCTCCCAAAAAATCACCTTCGAAATGGTCAGTAGAACTGACCTTCAACAGCCGGCCGGAATGGCGGTTCTAGGCTCTACAGTTTGGAGCCTCGAGCATGGATGTGTGTGATGTCCTTAGGTTAGTTAAGTTTAAGTAGTTCTAAGTTATAGGGGACTGATGACCTCAGATGTTAAGTCCCATAGTGCTCAGAGCCATTTGAACCATTTGACCTTCAACAGCGGAACGAATGCAGTCCTCGTCTGAAGTTTGTTGGGGTATTGTGCAGTTAGGCGATCTGAACTGCAGAATTCGTCGGCCTGCGGTTTGTGCTGGGTTGCACACAAACGAGTTCGAGAAGGTCTCAGTTGATTCAGTGTAGTAGAATAGCAAACAGTCATTGCTAGAAATTTATGAAAATATTGTAATATATAAAAAGCATGTATTCAGATTTGAGGATGGGGATAAGTGCCTCGTCTTCTCCCACCCATTCTCTCCCCTCGTTGCGGATGGCTGTGAGTATAAGCGTTCCTTCTGGGAAGTGTGTGACGAGTACTGTTGTGTGACACCTGTTATCTGTTTACGAGAGGCTAGAGAGACGTACCAGTTAGCGAGCTTTGTAAATATAGAAAGCTCCACAGGTTCAGTGTAGCGGCCTCTTCGTGCCAGAAGTTTCCCCGAAAAGCATTACAGTGACATTATCTGGGTGAGTCAGGCGCGCGGGCTGTACGTGACGCTGCCGTAGCACTGCACTGTTGGCAGCGTGCCCAGAGCGCGACACGACGTCACGTTCAGCAGTTGGCTGCCCTGGGTGCGCGCATGCGCACGCGCAGTATCATTCTACATGCCGCCCAGCCCCCTTCGTGGTACCCCACGTTACGGGTGACGTAGATGCTGTTTCTATTGAGATTTCCGCTGTTGTATGCTTGTCGAGCCGATCTCCCGTGAAGCTCGCGCAGTGATTGTGGGCACGCCTTTGTGTAATCACGAGCTGTCATTACTCACTTGGCACAGCTTACGTCCCTCCTCAGTGACACATGTTAGCTGCCGCATTGTGACAAATACTGTATCTATACCGGGTGACACATAGTGAAAGTTTATACGCGCTCCCAAACGTTTTCCTAAAATACATATCGGTTGTTATTAAGCATCGTCTGGTTTACCTTATAAATTCCTAAAGCCTTGGAGATAATAGTCGGTACCCTGATTTATAACAAGAGAAATTAAAGCAGTCCTGAAGTCGAGAGGAACTCCTGAAGTCTACATACATGGGAAAAGAGACATGAAAATTTGTTTTTAAGTTCAATAGAGGATCTAGCTATCTTTTTAACGTAACATACCGCGGTTTAGCCGCCTTGTTGGGGATAATTGTCGCCAACAGAAAATAATTAAAAGGAAACATCTTTACAAAATACTAATTTTGTCAGTGGTAGCGGAAATAAATGTTCTTGAAATCTGTCGCGTGTAATTCAATTTGTGAAAATAATAAAAGTTGACCACACTTTATCTTCAATTTCCTGCTTCGCTGCAGTTGACGTTTACTGTAAGTTTCTTATGTGACAATGGGCGAGAGAACTCCGTGAAAAGTTACTTATTGTTCCAGATGTACAATTTATTGCGACACAGAGTGCTGCCGCCCCGCCTCCCCCCCCCCCCCCCCCCCCCCACTCACACACACACAGACGGTTTCTCATAATACGATGTTGTTATGTTAGTCAGTGGAGTAGCAAGCTGACACTATGATAAACAGAGATGTTACAGGTTTCAAACATTATAACTACAGTGTATTTAGTATCTCTTTTGTTACTCGATTGTTCGTAAATGAAAAGCCGTAATTTCAGTTAAAAATGGTTCAAATGGCTCTAAGCACTATGGGACTCAACATCTGAGGTCATCAGTCCCGTAGAACTTAGAACTACGTAAACCTAACTAACCTAAGGGCATCAGACTAACTAAGGACAGCACACACATCCATGCCCGAGGCAGGATTCGAACCTGCAACCGTAGCAGCAGCGCGGTTCCGGACTGAAGCACCTAGAGACGCTCATCCATAGCGGCCGGCCATTTTCAATTAAACGAATTGACCATACATGTTCCTACCAATGGATGGAAATAATACTAGTGACTACTTTGACGTGAAGTCGTTGAAAATTACGTTACAGAACTCAAAAGACGAAATTACTTATATGATTCCCACTTAATGGCATAACGATTAATTATGCAATCCAAATTAGCTTCGAAATCGTTTGAAAAACGAGCTATTACGATTCTGCTGAAACACAGTTCATGACTTCTCCACACTAAGCATTTTCCCGATAACTTTCCACTGATTTCTGAGTACCTACGAATATTCTTTAACACTTATTTTTATAACGTAAGAAACAGACTGCATTATACCAGGCATTCATCCTGCGAAGGGATTAAATGCGGCCCGCACTTGAACGAGTCATTTAAAGTAGCGCGCGATTCTTCCCACTCGTTTAAGGCTGTGCTCATTGTGGCAACGACCATAGTCGTCAGACACCGTCGCCAGAGGTCGCCCGATAACATCGGCTGACAGCGTGGTCAAATGGTTCAAATGGCTCTGAGCACTATGGGACTTAACTTCTGAGGTCATCAGTCCCCTAGAACTTAGAACTACTTAAACCTAACTAATCTAAGGACATCACACACACCCATACCAGAGGAAGGATTCGAACCTGCGACCGTAGCGGTCGCGCGGTTCCAGACTGTAGCGCCTAGAACCGCTCGGCCACTCCGGCCGGCACAGCGTGGTCCTAGTGCGTCTGATCTTCTCCGTTAGTCTTTGGCAGGGTCAAGGAGGTTAGGTTAGGTTAGAATATATTCTATCTATGAAGTCGGTTCGATTTTAACCTCTTAGGGTGGGCTGGATACTACGATGCCTCTGAGCTTGGATATGAGCGCTGCATAGCGGCTTCTGCTGTTAAAGAGACACCGAATGCATGTGATGTGCTTTCCTGTCTCGTAAAGAATGTGGCGAGTACTGTACACTGCCTTCCGTTATCGGAATAACCAGACAAGTTTTATATGAGATGACAGGAGAACCGATCCAATACATACACGAGACAATTCGTGGTGACCTCGAAAAGCAAATTATAAACACTCTGAAACTTCCTGGCAGATGAAAACTGTGTGCCGGACCGAGACTCGAACTCTGGACCTTTGCCTTCGCGGGCAGGTGCTCTACCATCTGAGCTACCAAGCACAACCCACATCCCGTCCTCACAGCTTTACTTCTGCCAGTACCTCGTCTCCTACCTTCCAGACTTTACAGAAGCTCTCCTCTGAACCGCTGCAGAGTGAAAATCTCGTTCTGGAAACATCCCTCAGGCTGTGGCTAAGCCATTTCTCCGAAATATCCTTTCTTTCAGGAGTGCTAGTTCTGCAAGGTTCGCAGGAGAGCTTCTGTAAATTTTGGAAGGTAGGAGACGAGGTACTGGCAGAAGTAAAGCTGTGAGGATGGGGCGTGAGTCGCGCTTGGGTAGCTCAGATGGTGCCGGCACGGTAGCTCAGCGTGTTCGGTCAGAGGTTAGCTGCCCTCTGTAATAAAAAAACTGAGGTAATCGATCAACAACGAACTTGAACTTGAACTAACGACGTCCGCCCCGAGCAGATGCAACGAACGAAAGTTGAAAAAAAAAAATAAATAAAAAAAATTAAAAAAAGATGGTAGAGCACTTGCACGCGAGAGGCAAAGGTCCCGAGTTCGAGCCTTGGTCCGGCACACAGTTTTAATCTGCCAGGAAGTTTCAGATCAGCGCACACTCGGCTGCGGAGTGATAATCTCATTCTATAAACACTCTGTTTCGCTGTATTTACTTAAAGTTATGCAGACATACGTCAATTAACCTTCAATGACTGTCGTTTAGCACACTGGTGAAAGACAAGCATAAAGTGTAGCCATAAGATACTCTGAAAACCTAAACCACTTAAAACTACATCACATGTGTAAACCACTTCATATTAACGGGATCAATACCTTACTGCCACAAAACGCCAGTAAGCAGTAATAATAATTTGTAGACAACTTATAACAACCTACCACAAAAAAAGATCCGGTGCAGTAGCTACAAGCAAGTAAGATACACCACGCTTTTCACTTGAACAAATTATTTTTTGGTGTTATAATCTACGCCTGAAGTATTCAATAAAGATTTTGCCTATTTGAAGTTTCGAATAAACATGTGATTTCAGTCCATAGATTCCGAACTATATTCCGATTATGATATTTTCATCCTCAGGATGCAACAAAATCACTCTTACTTAAACTAAATTTAAAAATTTCTCACGTTCCATATTTCGTGTGCGAGAACGTCGGTCGATTTGACCGAAGAAAACAAACTGATCTGAATTTCACCGATTGTCGTCCTAAGTCTGTACGTTCGGGAGATAAGATCGGGAACAGTGTGACCGCGCCTACTGATTTGAAAAGATCGACCGTCTCTGGCCGATGTCGGTCGTCGGCGGAATGCACCGATATCGGAGCCACTGTGACCGACAGCCCAATTCTTCAGAGCATCCGCCTAGGTAGCTGCAGGATCAGCAACATATTGTTAATCAAAGTGGCTCGGTTTGATCCCGGCTGTGTTGGGGAATTTCTCTGTTCGGGAACTTCACATTCTGTTGCCCTTATCTCCTGTTTTCTTAATTTTGTTTCGTCATAACTAACACGAAAATCGTCTGCATGGCGTCACATGACAAGTCTAAGCGTAGGCAACTTCGTAACGGGGCATTGCAGACAAACAGGTAATTATCAAAGGTGCATATGTAACCCTTGAGTAGCCGCGCGGAATGTCTTATTCCGAATGGTTTCCGAGAGAGAACGCATTTAATGTACATTGTTATTTATTTTCTGTATTATTCAATACATTGTCAGGTTTACACATGTACGAGGGTTGCCCAGTAAATAATGCCCCATATTTTTTTTCTCCAGAAGTATTTATTCCACAACAATCAAATTTACATATGTGAAAGACTGATGTTTTGTCTACTTGCTTTATTTTTCCACATAATCTCCTTCAAGTTCGACGGCCTTTTTCCAGCGAGACACAAGAGCGTGTATTCCCTGCCGGTAAAAATCTTTACTCTGCCTACGGAGCCAGGTTGTCACTTCGTGAATCACTTCTTCGTCATCGGCAAAACGTCTTCCACGAATGAAATTCTTCATTGGCCCAAACAAGTGAAAGTCTGAAGGAGCCAAATCGGGGCTGTAGGGTGGATGGGGTAACACTATCCAACCCAGTTTCGCGATGTGTTCACAAGTCCTCAAACTTGTGTGAGGACGAGCGTTATCATGCTGAATCAAAACATCCTGTGGGTTAACATGACGCCCAAGGCGCCGGAAGCGCTGCTTAAGTTTGTCTAATGTTTTGACATAAGCCTCTGAATTAATGGTACTGCCTTTTGGCATCACATCAATGAGAATTACGCCCTCGCAATCCCAAAACACAGTCATCATGACTTTTCCGGCTGAAGGAACTGTTTTGAATTTTTTCTTCTGTGGAGAATAAGCATGACGCCATTCCATCGATTGTCTTTTTGTTTCGGGCTCAAAATGATGCACCCAAGTTTCATCACCTGTCACAATCCGTGACAAAAAGGCCTCCCCGTCAACGTGAAAGCGTCGCAACAAATCGAAAGAAATGTCTTTTCTTTGGGATTTGTGATCGACAGTTAGACACCGAGGAACCCATCTTGCACACACTTTTGAGTATCCAAGCTGATTGATAATCACATCCACACTTCCTTTGCTTACTGACAACTCCAGTGCCAATTGTCGAGTCGTAATGCGTCGATCTCGTCGAATGAGAACATCAGCCCGCTGCATGTCAGGCGTGACAGCCGTGGGAGGCCTTCCCGACCGCGGCAAATCTCGGAGCTCCGCAGCACCGCCCTCTGATGCTTTCACCCTCTGTGCCCAGCGACCAACAGTACTCCTATCGACTGCAGATGTTCCGTAGACGTTGCACAAGCGTTTATGAATATTGCCCACGGTTTCTTCCTCTGCTACGAGAAATTCGATCACTGCACGTTGTTTCTGACGGATGTCACTTGCAGACGCCATTTTAGAACATTCCTACACCACCGCTCTCTGTCGGAGGAAATTTAAACTTTGCGTACACACGCGGGAAACTTCAAATAACTCGCACCTAAAGTGTCACATTTCTAATATTTTTTATTTCGGAGAAAAAAAATATGGGGCATTATTTACTGGGCAACCCTCGTACACTTGGATAACAGTTAGTAAACATTACAACATGCATTTTACAAAGTACCATTCACCTCCACGCGTTTTCGTACACGTCACATTACAGCTGTCGTACAATTCACAATAAAGCTTCGAATATCGCACTTTCAGCTTCAGTGCGTCTGTGCACCCTTGGGAGATCATGTTGTGTTGCTTGTCTGGGTGGCTCTACACGTTTCCCAGTGAGGGTAGCATGATGCTACCAAGCAGTTCATTTCGAGTATTCGCCTTTTGTTAGTACAACTCAGACTTCAACGAACTCTAGAAACAAAAATGTAATAGCGAAAGGTTTGGCGATGTTGGTGATCAGTTAATTGTACCACCAGCGACTAGGTTAAGTGCGATTGAGATGTTCCCTCACATATTTGGTAAAACGCGGATGAGGTCCATCATGCTGGAAGTACACTGCAGTCCGTATAGCCAACTGAACGTCCTCAACGCTTTCAAGAAATGAAGTTTCCAAAAAAATGCAAGTAATTCTGTCCAGTCATTCACTCTTAGAAAATGACTGGTCATGGACACGCCATGGGCAGTGGGCTACTTTAATGGCAGGAAGAAATCCCGAGCAAAGAGGCTGAAAGCAAAGAGATAGGTTGGTCTAGAATAAAACATCAAAGAGACTGGATAGCTATGACACATACGTGCGAGCTACTAGCCAAAATCAAATGTATATTAAATGAAACCATCTCGAGTAGGGCATATGTCCATCTAAAGTTTTTTTGCTTCAAGTGAGCATTCCTGTTGCATACCTGAATGTGGACAATTCCTTCTGGGACACCTGTATAGTTCCAAAAATTTCTGAGGTTACTATTAATATTTTTTGTCAGGTATCAATTATACAACATGAATAATGAGGGACCTAATGTGGTTTCCAGGAGCACTCCTCAACTGCTTCTTTATTTGCCAATGACAATCCCTCCAATATAACAAGGAACATCCTCCCCACCAAGAAGTTATTAAAAATGGTTCAAATGGCTCTAAGCACTATGGGACTTAACGTCTGAGGTCATCATTCCCTACCGAGCGAGGTGGCGCAGTGGTTAGACACTGGACTCGCATTCGGGAGGACGACGGGTCAATCCCGCGTCCGACCATCCTGATTTAGGTTTTCCGTGATTTCCCTAAAATCACTCCAGGCAAATGCCGGGATGGTTCCTCTGAGTGGGCACGGCCGACATCCTTCCCCATCCTTCCCTAATCCGATGAGACCGATGACCACGCTGTCTGGTCTCCTTCCCCAAACAACCAAACCAAAACCATCATTCCCTAGACTTAGAACTACTTAAACCTAACTAACCTAAGGACATCACACGCATCCATGCCCGAGGCAGGACTCGAACCTGCGACCGTAGTAGCAGCAGCGCGGTTCCGGACTGTAGCGCCTAGAACCGCTCGGTCACAGCGGCCGGCAAAAATTATCAATGCAGTGACAAATTTCGTGTGCACTCCCATATGAACCTACTTTTATTATTAATTGTTGGCGTGCTGAATCAAATGCTTTGCAGAAGTATGTGTAAACAAAACAGCAAGAAAATCTCTCGCATGACCACCCACTTTTTATGTTTATCACAAGCAGGCTGGGTACAAATTGCACGAAAGGAGAAGTGTCAGATCTTATCTGGTAGTTTCTCCGTTTTCCCAGTGACGAGGCAGTGAAGGAGTGCACACTACTAATGTGAAGTGTTATTATGCTTATACATTACCAGAAAGAAGTTGTGCACTTCAGGTTTTCAGTTCACTCAAGATTTATTGTTGCTACACTGCATATGGAGTACATGAAATGATTACATTTGCAGATCAGTAACACAAGCGGTTATGAAGTACCAGGTATCGGAACATGCTGAAACGCCCATATTAGTACGTCGTGTAGGCTCCACACGCGGCAATGCAGGCACTGACTCTGTTGTCCAGTGGATCGTCTGGATGATGAATACTGGGGTACGTTAGTCCACGCCTGCTCGACCTGTTCATGTACAATTATGCTCTTAAATTAAGGGTAATGCTGATACATGGTGACAGAATGCTCTGGTGGGCGGTTTGTGGGTTTAAATCACCTCGGGATATGACCATGCGGGGCATTTTACCTGCGGTCTTCGCACGGTGGCGCTGGCAGCAGTCTACATACGCAGAGGTGTGTTGGTGCATGTCAGAGTACGGAGCAGCCAGTAAGTTTCAGACGTTTTCAAACATGCTAATGGTGACTCTGTGTTGAAAATGGCTCAAGGAACACATATTGATGACGTTATTGAGGGGTGAATACTAGGGCGACTGGAGGCTGGTCAAACACAGCAGGTCATAGGACGGACCCTCCGTATGCCACAAAGTGTAATATCAAGATTGTGGCAACGATTCCAGGAGACAGGAAATGTGTCCAGGCGCTACACTACGGAACGTCCACTGTGTACAGCGCCACAAGAAGACCGATATATCACCATCAGTGCCGCAGACGGCCCGGAGTACTGCAGCTAGCCTTGCTCGGGACCTTACTGCAGCCACTGGAACAGTTGTCTCCAGACACATAGTCTACAGACGACTGAACAGACATTATTTAATCGCTCGGAGACCTGCAAGATGTATTCCACTGACGCCTGGTCAAAGGAGAGCCCGTAAAGCCTGGTGTCAAGAACACAGTACATGGTCATTGGATCAGTGGTCCCAGGTTATGTTTATGGACGAGTCCAAGTAGAGTCTGAACAGTGATTCTCGCCGGGTTTTCATCTGGCGTGAACCTGGAACCAGATACCAACCTCTTAATGTCCTTGAAAGGGACCTGTATGGAGGTCGTGGGTTGATGTTGTGGGGTGGGATTATGATTGGTGCACGTACACCCTTACATGTCTTTGACAGAGAAGCTGTAACAGGTCAAGTGTATTGGAACGTCATTTTGCACCAGTATGCCTTTTCAGGGATGCAGTGGGTCCCACCGTCCTCCTGATGGATGATAACACACGGCCCCACCGAGCTGCCATCGAGGAAGAGTACCTTGAAACAGAAGATATCAAGCGAATGAAGTGGTCTGCCTGTCCTAAACCCCATCGAGCACGTCTGGGATGCTCTCGGTCGACGTATCGCTGCTCGTCTTCAAACCCCTACGACACTTCAGGAGCTTCGACAGGCACTGGTGCAAGAATGGGAGGCTATACCCCAGCAGCTGCTCGACCACCTGATCCAGCCTGATCCATAGTATGCCAACCCGTTGTGCGGTCTGTGTACGTGTGCATGGTGATCATATCCCATATTAATGTTGGGGTACATGCACAGGAAACGAGGGCGTTTTGTGGAATTGTGTTTCGGGCCGGTTTTCTCTACTTATCACGAGTACCGTGCACTTACAGATCTGTGTCGTGTGTGTTCCCTATGTGCCTATGCTATTAGCGCCAGTTTTGTGTGGTGCCATGTGTGTGGCATCACATTCTGCAATTATCCTTAATTTATGAGTGTAGTTCTGTAAGGGTTGGTTGACGAGTCGCACCAGTCATTTCTCTTCCATCATATCCCACAAGTGCTCTATTGGAGGCAAGTCCGGAGATCGTGTTGGCCAGGGAAGTTGCTGCACGTCTAGCAGAGCACGCTGGGTTTCACGGTGGTGTGAGCATTAGCCTGGCCGGAACAAGGAAAACGGCAAAAGAATGAATCCAACAACATTCTCCACGTACCGAGCGCTGGTTAGCGCCCCTTCCAGAAGTACTAAAGGTGAAAGAGAGTTGTAACTTAATGCACCCCTGACTATAAGGCTTGGGATGGGGCCACTGTGTCCCGGACGAATGCACATTATGAGACAGTACTCAGCGTGTCTACGTCGTACGTGCAAAGGACCGCCACTTTCGTGGAGTTCGAATAACCTTTCATCACTGAAGACCACGGCGCGCCATTTCAAGTGATCCTCTGACGGCACCACGCGAGCCCTGCACGTCGATGCCACAGGTTTGCATGCCCGTAGTCCCACTGTTAGCAAGGTTCGCCAAGTTAGTGTTGACACGCCTGGGCTCACAAGAGCTCTTATCTGTGCTGTAGTAGTTGTTCAATCCGCGACCGCTGCCCTTACAATATGACCATCCTGGTGGGCGTCTGTGCTGTGTGGATGTCCAAAACCTCGTCTGCGGATATGAGAATATTCACGTTACCAATGATCCAGCATGGTGGCACAACTGGCACATCACGTCCAACTACCGTGGCAATTCTCCGAAAGGACCATCCCGCCACTCGTAAGGCAACAATTTGACCCTTTGAAACTCACTCACTTGGCTGTAGGAAGCACGAGTGCGTCTCCGTGGCATGGCTGCATGCTCGTTTCACTCATTTTCACTATACTGAGTCTTCTGTCTTTGAGCTTTCCCTATTAAAGGGTAGACACAGGTGGCACTCTGGTAGCTATGCCACTACACAGCCTGTTTGCGGACGACGTTGAAACCATTATCAGTACATCTACTATCCCGCAAGTAATACATGCCATTGTTGTTGTGGTCTGCAGTCAAGAGACTGGTTTGATGCAGCTCTCCATGCTACTCTATCCTGTGCAAGGTTCTTCATCTCCCAATACCTACTGCAAACTACATCCTTCTGAATCTGCTTAGTGTATTCATCTCCTGGTCTCCCTCTACGATTTTTACCCTCCATGCTGCCCTCCAATACTAAATTGATGATCCTTTGATGCCTCAGAATATGTCCTACCAATCGATCCCATCTTCTGGTCAAGTTGTGCCACAAATTTCTCTTCTGTCCAATTCTATTCAGTACCTCCTCATTAGTTATGTGATCTATCCATCTAATCTTCAGCATTCTTCTGTAGCACCACATTTCGAAAGCTTCT
This sequence comes from Schistocerca serialis cubense, assembly GCF_023864345.2. NCBI lineage: Eukaryota > Metazoa > Arthropoda > Insecta > Orthoptera > Acrididae > Schistocerca > Schistocerca serialis. The sequence goes on from NC_064645.1 coordinate 216,053,604, forward strand.
ATTCTCTTCTTGTCTAAACTGTTTATAGTCCGTGTTTCACTTCCATACATGGTTACTCTCCATACAAATACTTTCAGAAACGACTTCCTGACACTTAAATCTATACTCGATGTTAACAAATTTCTCTTCTTCAGAAGCGCTCTCCTTGCCATTGCCAGTCTAGATTTTATATACTCTCTACTTCGACCATCATTAGTTATTTTGCTCCCCAAATAGCGAAACTCAATTACTACTTTAATCGTCTCATGTAATTCGACTACATTGCATTATTCTCGTTTTGCTTTTGTTGATGTTCATGTTATACCCTCCTTTCAAGACGCTGTCCATTCCGTTCAGCTGCTCTTCCAAGTGATGTCCTTAGGTTAGTTAGGTTTAAGTAATTCTAAGTTCTAGGGGACTGATGACCATAGATGTTAAGTCCCATAGTGCTCAGAGCCATTTGAACCATTTTGCTCTTCCAAGTCCTTTGCTGTCTCTGACAGAATTAAAATGTCATCGGCGAACCTCAAAGGTTTTATTTCTTCTCCATGGATTCTAATACCTACTCCGAATTTTCCTTTTGTTTCCTTTACTGCTTGCTCAATATACAGATTGAATAACATCGGGGATAGGTTACAACCCTGTGTCACTCTCTTCCCAACCACTTCTTCCCTTTCATGCCCCTCGACTCTTGTAACTGCCATCTGGTTTCTGTACAAATTGTAAATAGCCTTTCGCTCCCTGTATTTTACCCCTGCCACCTTCAGAATTTGAAAGAGAGTATTCAAGTCAACAATGTCAAAAGCTTTCTCTAAGTCTACAAACGCTAGAAACGTAGGTTTGCCTGTCCTTAATCTATTTTCTAAGATAATCCGTAGGGTCAGTATTGCCTCCCGTGTTCCAACATTTCTACGGAATCCAAACTGATCTTCTCCGAGGTCGGCTTATACCAGTTTTTCCATTCGTTTGCAAAGAATTCGTGTTGGTATTTTGCAGCCGTTTCTTATTAAGCTGATAGTTCGGTAATTTTCACATCTGTCAACACGTGTTTCTTTGGGATTGGAATTATTATATTTTTCTTGAAGCCTGAGGGTATTTTGCCTGTCTCATACATCTTGCTCACCAAATGATAGAGTTTTGTCAGGGCTGGCTATGGAATTCCATTATCGGATAAAATCGACGTCGTCTTTCCAGGCGTACTAATTTTTTTTCCGGCAGTGTAATTAAGGAAAGATTTGTACAGGATAGAGTAGCGAGGTGCATCAAACCGGTCTTCGGACTGAAGACCACAAATAACAATAACAATATTAATAAGTGTGCGGCATCATCCAGTGTGGGCACAATTTGCTGATACCTCCTTAGAGGCAAACGCAAAAAGAAAGGAGTCGAAGGCTGTAAAATAAAAACCGCTGAAAGGATCGTAGAGCCATTGCCTATGGAAGAAAGTGAGGTGGCTGTAGGAGAACTGAGTCCCCAGACTCGCCGCTCGAGGGACATGGGAGCACATCCATGTGACGACAAGAACGAGCACAGAGCTCCTATATAAGAGGTTGAATCGTTCGCCATGCTTTTCCGGTCTCTGGGGATTCAGCAATGTTTATCTTGTGGGTGGTTAACCTGTTAACGCAACTTTTCACGGCATTTCTTGTAAAATATTTGCTATTGCATGTATGAAGTGAACCAAACAGTAATTAATGTTTATAGAGATAGTTAGAATTCCCTTTCCCTATGATAAGAAAATTAAAATATAATATTACATGACTATAGAAACGTGGGTCGGAACTTGCGTGGTAGTGTGTAAATATTAAATGTACCATTGTCTTCAAATATGGGTGTTATGCAATAACAACCTGTGGCTATTAGTTTTGTTGTATACAGCTACTTGTAAAAGAAGTGTTTTTCTTGTACAGAGGTGGAGGAAAGTATAGTTTCATCTCACAGTGATACGAATTTTTATTAATAGTTGCATCTATCATTTAACCAGTATTCTTCTTCTTCTTTCGATTTCGGCCATCTTTGGACCACGTTCAACAATTCACTTGCCCGGCTTTTTGATCTTTTTTTCTCTCTTCCCAATATTTCCTCATCATTTTCGAGTGGTTCCTCCTCCGCTCTTCCGACCATTTCCTGTTATTATTCTTTAGTTTCGTTTCTTCTGGAAAACACTTAATTTCGTTCACTATTTGTCTAAACTTTTCCCTGTCCCTGATTGACTCACGGGTGACATTAAAATAGGCCAAATCCTTTTTCACCATCTGTATCCATTTATTGTTGGTTTTTTCGTTCCTGTTACTATGTTCAAACACTTTTCTTGTTAGTCTGTTTCCATCCATCCTCGACAGGTGACCATAAAACGTTAGTCTGCGTTTACGCATTGCCTCACTCACTTTCTCAATAGTTTTGTATATTTCCTTATTACTCTTTAGCTTGTACTCTTCTCCAATCTTTCTCGGTCCTAATATTTTTCTCAAAATTTTCCTTTCTTTCTTTTCCATGTTTTCTATTTCCCCCTTTTTGTTAAGAGTTAGGCACTCCGATGCATACAGGCATTCTGGTCTAATGACAGTTTTATAATGTCTTAATTTAGCTTGAATCGAAATGTTTTTTTTGTTATATATGTCTTTGGCTTTTTGAAAAGCAAATTCCATTTTCCTTGCTCTCGCCTGGTTTGCACTCTTGTCTAAACCATTCACTTGAATTATTTCACCTAAATACTTAAATTTTTCTACTCTCTTAATATTGCCGTATTTAGTAATAAGATTTTTCTTGTTATTTCTATGATTAGACATATACACGGTTTTTTCAAATGAAATCTGCAGTCCAGCTCTGGCCGAAACTTCTTGTAGTTTCTCCAGGTAGTTCTGAGCTATTTCTTCGTTTTCTGTAATTATTGCCAGATCGTCTGCAAAAGCTAAACAGTCCACTTCTATTTTTTCTTTTTTTGTTCCAATTCTGATGTCATTCTTGGTGCCTTTGAGTTCTTCTTTCCACATTCTCAATATCTTTTCCAGTACGCAGTTGAAGAGGATTGGGGATAAACCATCACCTTGTCTAACACCTGTTTTAATTTCGAACTTCCTTGAAATTTCACCCATAAATTTAACTTTGGCCTTACTGTTTGTTAGCGTCTGTTTGATAATTTGAATTGTTTTCGTATCGATCCCAAATTCTTCCAATACTTTCAGTATTCATTTTATGCACTTCATGACAGGTTTGTTGCTTGTTGAGTTTGGTAAAATCTTCATTCTTTGAAGGTTATGTTACTTGTGTAGGTTCCCTCGCAATGGCCAATCCGCTATTAAAATATCTGAATTATCACTCGTTCTACCGTTGCTACACAATAAATGGAGTTAAGTATGGTTCTGTTTGAGTATGTATGTTTGTGATAAGATTTATGAATACACAAAAATATTCCTCTCCACTTTGGTAATTGTGAAAATATCTCAGGAATCGAACGATTTTGAGACGAAATGCTTTAGTAGAGTTTTCGAGTGGGAAGAAACACAGTTGCATACAACTGGTTTCATGTTTATTTATGTATATTTGCAACACACAACAAAGCGCCGGGTGATTCCCAATTGTCCCTGCAGCCGTCTGTGGCCCATCTTTTTCTTCATTCATGGTCACTAAAAAATCTAAACATGCAAAAACCACTTTTGCAATGCTACTGCAGTTCACAGCTGAGCAGCCACCCATATTTACGACGAATTCTTCAATACATTTAATTATAAATTTCCACTCGCATCGTGACCCGTATGTAAACAAGTATGAATATGCTCTGCTTTGGGAGAAGCATGGCGGATAGTTCAGCTCAGATTTAGTAGTCTTACGCGAACACGCGCAGGCGACGATCGTTCACTGCGCTCAGTCGAAATGAAAATTGTGAAATGGAGGCTTCAAAAGAACAAAAAAGGGGTTTTTTTTTTTTTTTTTTGCAGAGGAAGGAGTGCGGGGAATGGAAATTCATCAGAGAGTAACACAAGTGTACTAGAGCACTGTATGTCTGTTACGAGAATCAAGGCGTGACACAAGCGATTCGAGGAAGGACGGATGTCGTTGCCTGTTGACGCGCGATATGAACCGCTACGCCGCATTACCGATTCAATTGCCCAACGTGTGTGAAACATGTACGTTTGAAATATGATTGAAATTACGTAACTGACAATAGTCTGAAACAAATGTTAAAATGAGAATGGCATGTCAATGCGTATTTTATCTCGTCGCTTATGCGTTTTGCCCTGTTCTGAACTTTTCTGACTGCGAAAATGTAACTTTAATTTAGCTGCGAGAATGTAAACTCAAAACTCAACCTAACCCAAACTGCATGAATTTACGCAACACAAAATCTGAATCTGATGCAACGCTACTGATTTGAAATTGGCCCTATGTGGTGGTTCTTTTTATATATTAGTATTTATATGATATAAAAAGTTAGAGTTTGTGTTATTCTGGCTGCTCCACAACTGGAAAACTATTTACGTCAGTGACTCAGTTGTGGTACTTCTCGCAGTTTGGTTGCCCGACACGATGTTTTTATATTAAAAGACACCACCAACACGAAAAGTACGATATATATGGCTGTATTTTGTTTATTTTGATACGGAAAACTAATGATAATTGTTTATTACTTTTATGAAAATGCAAGGTTAAAGAGATTCTCGCAATTCCCGTTAAGCGGGTATCAAAAAATTTATTGAAGGCCCTTCACTCAAATATTTTGATTCAATATCGGAAAAACTGACTACTGTTTCAAAGGAAGAACCGCTAATAAACAGAATTCTCCTACATTTACATTTATTTTTCTTTGTCAAAATTAGCAAATATTAAGATATTTATTACGACTCTGGATCGTTATCACCTAGAACAACCTGACCTCTGCACCAATGTTCCCCTATAAAATTTGCATAAAAACATTGATATTGCCGCTTCACGAATATATGAGTAGGTATATATAACATTTTACGACACTTTTAAGTAATATTTAATTATGTTTAGGCTAAATATTGCATGGAACTAACACGTTTTCGTGCCTCGTCACAAAATGGCTTCTTACACTGCCAAAAAACAAAAGGGAAGAGAGAGAGATCCTTTTGTAAAAGGAACAGAGATTGCAATTACATTCGCAGATCATATTAATTTATTATAATCTGTTATTTTTCTGCGATAATATTTATTTCGTTACCAGGCCAGTTTTTTTGCGAAGTTATTGAATATCATTTTTATCACCTCGTCATAAAACAAAACTTGAGCAACTTGAAAATAATGGTCCCTATGCTTAACGAATGCTACCTCTGAAATAGTACAATTTCTTACCTTTATCTGCGCAATGGCAACGCTCTTCGTACTGCTCTCTGTTAGTACTTTAAATTGTATAGTTAGCAAACAGCTATTGTTCAAGGCTGTTCCTTAGCATACTTTTAATTAAATTGAATATGACTGAGACAATAACTTCTTGAGAAAAATAATTAATCAAAAACGACAAGGATCTGGGAACTGGTATTGACTTGGGATAAGTAACAATATGGCGCTAACTTTAAAACTTGTATTTTGACTCTTTGAAAATTAATAATGCCCACAATTAACACACACTCAATAAACTGCATATACATTAAAAATTAGCTCTACAAAATCATTGGATGTGAGTGCTGTACGTAGTTACAATCATCACTTATGAATACGCGCATTGCGTTAGTAACAAAACATCTTTCTTTACCGTAATTATTTCCAACTTCTGCTGAGATTCCTTTCACAGTTGGCAAACATCAATATATCTTGCAAATAAAAAAATGATTACTGCCCGTAGCGAGTACGTATATATCCAGCACCCATCAGATACAACACGTGTTTACACTTGAGAGTCCTCCATACACCTCTCGATCTAAAGTCACTCTAACACATTACCCATAGCATCTTGAATCAAGCGACCGTTGTTGAGCAGCGACGCTACTACACAAGTGATACTACATTTGACCATTTATGGTTCAATATAATATTTTCTTACAAAACTTGAATTAATTTCAGGTGGATCCCTCATTATTGAAGACCGGGGAGTTACGGTGCCAGCCACTGACCCACAGGTCGGATTGAGAGTGGGAACTGCAACGGAAGTTTGAAGTTATGACAGTGTTTTCTGTCGGTAAGTTTCCAAAAGTGTATAATTGCGGAGTTATTTTTTTCCTTACGCGAGATGATTTTCTAGGTTTACCTGTATCGTAAATGATATTTTTTCGATACTGAAAAGAAATTTGCTGTCAATCAGTATAATTTAATTGATGTGCATTCACTTTCAATATCGAAAAACATTGAAGTAAGACAAAAATAAAGAACATCCGGTACTAGAGAATCGGTTGCCAGAAAATACGTCAAAATTGGCCAAAATTAGTTCCAAAATGGACGAAAACAACACCAAAACAGACCACAAAATAAAGTAAATTTTTCCGTCTCTAGTTATGGGCCAACATCGCTCACACGAGGTGTGTGTGAAAAGTCGACTGGACAACACTGCGAACTGTGTTGCTCTACTTGTGTAGACCGATCTGTTCATCGCTTACATATGCTCAGTCCAAGTTTCATCTCCGTACAGCCATCATATAATTTTTGAGACCGCCGTCAATGAAGTTTGCTTTTGTTGTGTGTTATGAAAATGGAAGAGCGTTATTTAGAGCAAGGTTAGGCAATCATGGTTTGCGTTAAACTTGGGAAATCTGTGAGTGTGACCTTTGAAAAGTTGAAACAGGCCTATGGGGAACAGTCCATATCTTACCACAAGTTTTCGCTGGCACAAATCATTTTTGGAAGGCTGGGAAAACGCTGAAGACAAGCCTCGCTCAGGAAAACCTTCAACTTCAAAAACCGACGAAAACGTCGAATATGTGCGTGCTCTCGTGAGATCAGACCGATGTTTGGCAATAAGGATGGTGCGTGGCCTATTAAACACTTTCACCGTATATCAGATTTTAGCTGAAGATTTGCACATGCGAAAGGTTTGTACCAAAATAGTGACGAAAAATATCACAACTGAGCAGGAGAGCCGAAGAATCGTGGACGTTGATCTTCTTGAGAGGACTGCAAAGAATGGCACACTGAGACATCTTCTCGTTTGGAAAAAGCTCGAATGAGAAAATCAAAGATTAAAACAATTCCGATACCGCTTTTTGACAGTAGGAGTATCGTGCATAAAGAATTTGTTCCTCTAGGACAAACTGTCAACCAAGATTTTTACATTGATTTCCTCGGAAAGCTCAGGAAAAGGGTGAATCGAGTGATACCGGACATTGTAGACAAGTGCTGCATCATGACAACGCTCTATGTCTCACAGACACTTCCGTCACGGAAATTTTTTTTACCAAAAGGCTTTTCTCTTGTTTTATAACCCGCTATTCACCTTATCTGAGTCCTTGTGACCAACTTTATTTTACCGAAAGTGAATAATACCTTGAAAGGACGTCATTTTGGGACTCTGGAGAACATTCAAATGAATGTGACCGACATTTTAAAGACCCTACCAGTCGAAGCTTTTCAGCGCTGCCACCAAGAATGGGAACGACGATTCCGCCAGCGTTTAACTGCCGAAGGGAACTACTTTCAAGAGGATAATATTGTCGTTTGAAAAAAATAAAAACTTTGGTAGATAAAAAAAAATCAGACACGTTACTTTTCTCACACACGTCGTATCCACAGTTTCTAAGCCATTAGAGCAACTGTATGTTACCTAGGACTGACCGTCAGTAGCAACCTAAAGCGGAATGGTCACATAAAAATTGTTACAACAAAAGACGTTAGATTCATAGGAAGAAGACTAAGGAGACATAATGTAGCCATGAAAGATCTAGTTTACAAAACCCTCGATCGCGTATCGAGTAGAACTTGCCTCCTGGAACCTTTTGTTCGTGCTCACTGGTTTCCTATAGATATTAGGGACACCCTGTACATAGTGTCTGGAGTAATGGAACGTCATTGTCACCGGGGCGCATTAGAGCAGTCTCTGCAACAGCTGACGCCTGATGAGGCAATGACAAGTTTTGCTTTTGTTTGGGAATGTCGCTTATTATTGCAGATTCTTTCTTGCTCACGTAATTTTTGCTTCAAAGTGTTGCTTTTACGTCTACATCTACATCTACATGGATACTCTGCAAATCACATTCAAGTGCCTGGAGAGGGTTCATCGAACCATCTTCACAACTCTCTATTATTCCAATCTCGTATAGCGCACGGAAAGAATGGACACCTGTGTTTTTCTGTACGAGCTCTGATTTCCCTTATTTTATCGTGGTGATCGTTCCTCCCTATGTAGGTCGGTGTCAACAAAATATTCTCACATTCGGAGGAGAAAGTTGTTGATTGGAATTTCGTGAGAAGATTCCGTCGCAACGAAAAACGCCTTTCTTGTAATGATTTCCAGCCCAAATCCTGTATCATTTGTGAGACACTCCCTCCCATATTTCACGATAATACAAAACGTGCTGCCTTTCTTTGAACTTTTTCGACGTACTCTGTCAGTCCTATCTGGTAAGGATCCCACACCACGCAGCAGTATCCTAAAAGAGGACGGACAAGAGTAGTGTAGGCAGTCTCCTTAGTAGGTCTCCTTAGTAAGTAGGTGTGTCGCAGAGAGCCGCTGGAGGCAAGGCAGCGTTCCAGGACGCTGTCGCTAGGAGTGAGGTGTCGCCCAGTTTGTAGGCTGACGTACTGAGGGGCAGAGCCACTGACTGAACGCACTGAGCTGCGTGACAGAGTCATAGCCTCAGCAGTGGAGTCATCAGCTCGTGACTAGCACAAGGCGCGCCACGCCGCGTTCTCGTTACAATTTTATGACTCCTGCAGCTATGGCAAAACCCGGCTCGTCATCTTCACCTACCACCTATCCTTCCTCCATATCCCACCTCAAATCAGACCTCCCCCACCGTCCCTCTATTTGGCTCTCTCCCAAACTCTCCCTGTCCCTTCTCACTTCATATTGTCGTTGCCCATATTCCGATCTCCTACTACGCTTCTGTTTCCACGATCCCTCTTAACGTTTACCTTCATCTTTACTGTTACAACTCCCTTTACCTGTATCCACACTTTGCCAGCTAACATTTCCCTCCCTCAGCTATCCTTCCGCAGAGAATATCCATCAAGTTATAATGAATCAGCAGTAAGTCGTGTTAAGATAATCATCTGTTTGCAATACGTTTTTATTCAACTTATTGTTATGTTTCCATTTGTAGTATTGTTTTTAATTTGAAAATGGAGGAAGCTAACGTTTTAATGCTACATTAAACCACCAATGACAACCATCTTGGTATTAACTTTAAAATAATATCTACACTCATGCTCATAAATTAAGGATAATGCTAATACATGGTGAAACCGCTCTGGAGGGCGGTTTGCGGGTTTAATCCTTTCAGACCCTGTGGTTTGTGGTTACAATTGTGTACATTAATTTTCACGTCGTCTTAACTGCAATAGAAATATTTTTCCTCAATAGGGAGCTGATGTACACATTTGTGAATGTTCACTCTTTTCACCGTGCACAAGTGCTGCCATGTGTTGTACAGCGCTATAATCATAACAACAGAATAATGTAGCAGTGCAGAGCAGTTTGTGACCTTGAAAGTACCTGGTAGTCTTTGGTAAGCTATAACCCACAGTGTAGTTGAGTACCAGTATTGTTGTTTTGCATGAACATTGTAGAATGTTCGATTTATTTATTACAACAATATATATTTCAAAATCATTTGTTTTGGTCAACAAAAAGAAGCGATGTTTTTCTGTGTGCACAATTGTAGCCATGAGGTCTCAAGAACAATGTTTTACATGACATTGAGTATCTTGTGTTTCCTTCACATGAAGTGCTTGTTGGAACAGTTTCTTTTTATCCTGACGATTGTATGAGTTTTGACTGGGATTTATTCAAAGCATATGAAGTATGTTGTATTACTAGGTATTGTTCTGAGCAACAATTAGGAAAATACACATAGCATTGAAGCTCCAGTTGATGACAATGTCATTAGTTCTACTGTAAATTATTATTTTAGGGAAATACCACTACTGAGATTATTATTTGTGAATATTCCAGTTCTGTTCATCATGTCGAAGAAACAATATTTCAACACTGAGCGAGATGCAGATGCCATTTTAGAGATGCTGCTGAATGGAGAGGTGTCAGATGTCGATTTATCATCAGATGAAGAATCAGTTCCTGATGTATAATCCTACTGTACTTCAAGAGATAAGGAAGTGAGAGTGGGGGCTGACAAAATAAACAGGGGAGAAACCAATGATGAATCAACAGCAAATAATGAAAGTGGTGTGTGCAGTGACAATGATAACAATGATAGTGGTATTCAAGACAGTGATCCACTTACCAACAGTGAGCTAAGTCATCTAAAATACGTTTTATCAGAAAAGAAGGACATCAAGTGGTGTCATCGTCCTCTCTATATACTGGATTCATATTACGAATGGGAACAATGTATTGAAGAACAGGAAATACTTTCCCCTTCAACTTATTTCAGCAAGTACGTTACCAATGATCTGTTCAGGAAAAGCCTTCTCCGTGGGGTATCAAAATGTACATGTTATGTGGTAAGAGTGGACAAGCCTATGATTTTATTCTTTATCAGGGAGCATCGACTGAATTTCATACATCTTTGTTGAAGGAATTTGGCCAAGGTCCAACAGTAGCCCAGAGAATAAAAAAGCAAATGGGGCATAAGATATATTTTGACAATTTCTTTTCTTCATACTAGCTTTTCCAAGCGTTGAAACAAGAAAAAAATTGTACTGCTGGAACAGTCAGAGTTAATCGTTTTGCAAATCCTCCTCTAATACCAGATAAGGAAGCAATGAAGAAGTAAGAGGATTTTCAGAAGAAATTTGTAGTGCAGATGACATAACACTGGTAAAATGGGTTGACAACAAAACAGTTGTTCTAGGCTCTAATTTTATTGGAAAAGGAGAAATTGACAAAGTTGAACGATGCGACAAAAAAGAAAGTAAATATGTTACTATCGATCGACCAGAGATTGTAAAATGGGCGGAGTTGATCTTTTTGATCAACTGATGTCATACTACAGAATTTTTATGAAGTCAAAGAAATGGACACTCAGAGCTATTTTCCATGCTGTAGATTTTGCTGTGGTACAGAGCTGGCTCACATACAGGAAAAATGTCAATGCAGTTGGTCTACCAACGAAGAAAATAATGGATCTCCTACACTTCTGTATGAAGCTGGCTGATGTTCTAGTGTTCTAGTGTTCTAGTGTTCTAGTGTTAAGTGGCATGGACACCTCGAATATAAAACGAGGCCGACCATCTGCCACACCTACAGATCACCTGTTCAGAGATGACGAGGAGAAACTAGGCCTCCTGAAGAGATTCAGTATGATGGAACACAACACTTGCCTCTTCATGAAAGTGGTGCACTGCCTACCAGGTGCAAATTTCCAGGATGCAAGGGACGTTCACGAAAAAAATGTGAAAAATGTAACGTACATCTTTGTTTGCCAAAGGAAAAAAAACTGTTTCTGTTTATTTCATGTCAAATAGAACCACATAATGAACATAATTCCTGACTCGTTTCATTTTTAATTAAAACTATGGTGAATTTCGCATGTATTTTGTGTGTAACTGATTTCAAATTTATGTGTAATGTTTAAATAAATTAGTTTTGTCTTCTATGATTTCAGTTTTGATTGGGACCCAGTGTACACAAATGTGTACAAAATTTTTTTCGGAAATGGTAACATGTATTTTTATAAATGTTGCTTCTAAAATCATTAAAAAATCATCCAAGTCCATTACAGTGTTTAAAAAGAAAATTTCTTCCTCCAGTCAAAATTCTGGCCTGAAACGGTTAAATCACCTCGCGGTATGACGATGCGGTGCATTTGACCTGCGGTCTTCGCACGGTGGCGTTGACAGCAGTCTTTATACGCAGAGGTGTTTGGTGCATGTCAGAGTACGGTGCAGCCAGTAAGTGTGCAGACGTTTTCAAACGTGCTAATGGTGACTATGTGTTGAAAATGGCTCAAGGAACACATATTGATGACGTTATTGAGCGGTAGAATACTAGGGCGACTGGAGGCTCGTCAAACACAGCAGGTCGTAGCACGGGCCCTCCATGTGCCACAAAGTGTGATATCAAGATTATGGCAACGATTCCAGCAGACAGGAAACACGTCCAGGCGCTACAGTACGGGACGTCCACAGTGTACAACACCACAAGAAGACCGATATCTCACCATAAGTGCCCGCAGACGGCCACGGAGTACTGCAGGTGGCCTTGCTCGGGACCTTACCGCAGCCACCGGAACAGTTTGTAAGTAGGCTGTTTAGGTTCTTTTATTGGTAACGCCACCTCTGTATAAAAATCACTGGCTGTGCTGTGTGCAGTCTGTGTCTAGTTTGCATTGTTGTCTGCCATTGTAGTGTTGGGCAGCGGCAGCTGGATGTGAACAGCGCGTAGCGTTGGGCAGTTGGAGGTGAGCCGCCAGCAGTGGTGGATGTGGGGAGAGAGATGGCAGAGTTTTGTAATTTGTCATGAGCTGCTATACATACACTCCTGGAAATTGAAATAAGAACACCGTGAATTCATTGTCCCAGGAAGGGGAAACTTTATTGACACATTCCTGGGGTCAGATACATCACATGATCACACTGACAGAACCACAGACACATAGACACAGGCAACAGAGCATGCACAATGTCGGCACTAGTACAATGTACATCCACCCTTCGCAGCAATGCAGGCTGCTATTCTCCCATGGAGACGATCGTAGAGATGCTGGATGTAGTCCTGTGGAACGGCTTGCCATGCCATTTCCACCTGGCGCCTCAGTTGGACCAGCGTTCGTGCTGGACGTGCAGACCGCATGAGACGACGCTTCATCCAGTCCCAAACATTCTCAATGGGGGACAGATCCGGAGATCTTGCTGGCCAGGGTAGTTGACTTACACCTTCTAGAGCACGTTGGGTGGCACGGGATACATGCGGACGTGCATTGACCTGTTGGAACAGCAAGTTCCCTTGCCGGTCTAGGAATGGTAGAACGATGGGTTCGATGACAGTTTGGATGTACCGTGCACTATTCAGTGTCCCCTCGACGATCACCAGTGGTGTACGGCCAGTGTAGGAGATCGCTCCCCACACCATGATGCCGGGTGTTGGCCCTGTGTGGCGCTCCTGATTGTGGCGCTCACCTGCACGGCGCCAAACACGCATACGACCATCATTGGCACCAAGGCAGAAGCGACTCTCATCGCTGAAGACGACACGTCTCCATTCGTCCCTCCATTCACGCCTGTCGCGACACCACTGGAGGCGGGCTGCACGAAGTTGGGGCGTGAGCGAAAGATGGCCTAACGGTGTGCGGGACCGTAGCCCAGCTTCATGGAGACGGTTGCGAATGGTCCTCGCCGATACCCCAGGAGCAACAGTGTCCCTAATTTGCTGGGAAGTGGCGGTGTGGTCCCCTACGGCACTGCGTAGGATCCTACGGTCTTGGCGTGCATCCGTGCGTCGCTGCGGTCCGGTCCCAGGTCGACGGGCACGTGCACCTTCCGCCGACCACTGGCGACAACATCGATGTACTGTGGAGACCTCACGCCCCACGTGTTGAGCAATTCGGCGGTACGTCCACCCGGCCTCCCGCATGCCCACTATACGCCCTCGCTCAAAGTCCGTCAACTGCACATGCGGTTCACGTCCACGCTGTCGCGGCATGCTACCAGTGTTAAAGACTGCGATGAAGCTCCGTATGCCACGGCAAACTGGCTGACACTGACGGCGGCGGTGCACAAATGCTGCGCAGCTAGCGCCATTCGACGGCCAACACCGCGGTTCCTGGTGTGTCCGCTGTGCCGTGCGTGTGATCATTGCTTGTACAGCCCTCTCGCAGTGTCCGGAGCAAGTATGGTGGGTCTGACACACCGGTGTCAATGTGTTCTTTTTTCCATTTCCAGGAGTGTATATATATGATGATATCAAGGTAAATACATTGTTTGTTCTCTATTAATATCTTTCATTTGCTAACTATCCCTATCAGTAGTTAGTGCCTTCTGTAGTTTGAATCTTTTCTTTAGCTGGCAGTAGTGGCGCTAGCTGTATTGCAGTAGTGGGAATAACCAAGATTTTTGTGAGGTAAGCGATTTGTGAAACGCATAGGTTAATGTTAGTCAGGGCCATTCTTTTGTAGGGATATCTGAAAGTCAGATTGCGTTGCGCTAAAAATATTGTGTGTCAGGTTAAGCACAGTCCTGTACAATTTTTCAATGGGGACGTTTCATATGTCGACCCTTAGCCGAGGATACCTCACCGGAATCTTCTGATTTTTTTCTTGTAGTTTGTGTAATTAGTGTAGCTTTTGTTTATTGCTAGCGCGTAATTGTAGAGAGAATCTCCATTGTAGTTGCAGTCTTTCATTGTTGTACAGTAAAACAGTTGTGGCATGCATGTAGATTTGCACCAAGTATTTCGCAGCTGCGCTTGCAATTAACTACATATTATTTTCAGTGCTATGTTAATGTGTTCTCTTATTTTTGCTCTTCAAATTGTGCTTTTCTGTGTTATCGTGTGAAATATTGTGACAATAATGGCGTGTGAAAAACGTAACACTAGGCTCCAAAGTAAACTGAGAAATAATAGTGACGACGAGCGTAGCTTGCCAGCACCACTGTGTAATGAATTAACAGACGTTCAAAGTAGTAATTTGGTAACTGTGCATAGGGAAATGGAGCGGGCTGCAAACAATGGCGTAGACAGTGAAACAGGTAGTGAACAGGGAAGCATTATCGATCGATCGCTCGGCAACAGCTCGCCTCAGGAATCCGAAATGACAGGACACAATTTTGCAAATACTGTAGATTCAGGTTTTGCGTCCTCACCGTTTTCTCAAATGAGTCAAGACACATTTTCCGCTTGTCAAAATGTGAATGTTGCCGGTGCAAATGCAGTGCCGAAAAGCATAGAGGAACCGATCCCAGACACTAACACATTATTATTGCAATTAATGCAGCAAATGAAACAAAATCAGAGACAAACACAGCAACAGTTAGACACAATGGAACAAAATCTTCAAAAGTTAGACACGATGGGACAAAATCAGAGACAAACACAGCAACAGCTTCAAAAGTTCGATTCATTGGAACAAACTCTTGAACAAACACATGAAGATTTAACTACTGAGTTACATAACATTGAATCGAAATGTCAAAAAGTCTGTAATGACGTAAAAACTCAAACTTGTGAGCATTTTCAACCTATTTTTTCGCTGCGTGAAAATGCATTACAGAATCACGAAGCAGCCATAAAAGAACTGCAAACTATTGTTCATGAAAATCATGAGACCTTGCAAGCTAAATTTGACTCAGTTGCATCTACCGATTCAGTTATGCAACTTGCAAAAACTCAAGAAAACTTAAAGGACACAGTAGATTCGATTTCAACACGAATGGACACTCTGAAACTTGGTTCAGAAAAACACACTGAGGAAATAAGTACACTATCGGAGAAAGTAGCCGAACTTTCGGATCAATTCACTAATTTATCTACGAAGGTAGATGATAATCTGAATGACACAAAACCGGTAGTCTTTAATGAGACAGAAAAGTGCGAACAAATTAGGAAACTGAAACAAAGAAATTAATACGCAACACCAAAGAGAAATCCGGGAAGTACAAGATCAGCTGACACAGGTAATACAAGAATTACGTATTTCAGAGGACACTCGCGCCCCAATACGGGATGAGGGATACAGAAATATGGAACAGCCACAAAATAATAACACTGGACACTTCGGAAATTATGAAAGAAATTGGCAAGGCGCATTGGATTTTGAGATGGAACCGCCGAAGCGAAGTAACAATGAGCGATGTGCGACTCGCCGACATGATGATTTTGACTATAAGCTGTTCATTACTACACGTAAATTTAAAACATTTAAGAATTCTGGCAACGACATTCATCCACAAGCATGGCTCCATCAATTCTCTCATTGTTTTCCTCCCAACTGGTCGTTAGAACACAGATTAGAATTTATGTGTGGCTATTTAGAGAATGAACCAGCTGTAAGAATGCGATCGGTCATTCACGATTGTCACAGTGAAGGAGAATTTTACCATGCCTTCCTCTCAGCATATTGGTCTCAAGCTTCACAAGACCGAGTAAAACATAGCATTATGATGATGAAACACTTTGAACAATCTGAATTTTCCAGTCTTGTGAAATATTTTGAAGACATGTTGCATAAGAATCAGTATCTTTCAAACCCATACAGCCCCTCAGAACTCATCCGCATTTGCTTAATCAAATTACCTGAACATTTACGGCATATTATTTTGGCAGGACGTTGCAAAGACGACATTTAAGCTTTTCAGGGGCTCTTACAAGAACTGGAAATTGACACTGACATTCGCGGAATGCGAAAACAGGAACACAACAATTACAGGTCACATCCGTCACAATTCCGCGATGACAGAAATAATAACTGGACACGACAAGGCTATTCTCACAACACATATCGTGACCAAAACAGACACCACCCGTATGACAACCGTTGGCAGAGTAGTAATAATTACAGGGAAAGATCACCTCTCCGCGGTAGTGACTATCACAGAGACAATTAGAGAAACAGACAATTTGGGAACCAAAATAATTATTATCAAGGGAGACAGAATAACTTTAGACGCAACGGTCCAGCGCGCAGTTACGATTCAGGGAGAAATTCTCCACCACATGACCGACAAGAAAGAAACTATGGCATCTACCGACATGACGACAGACGATATGATCGTAACGACAGACCTGAATTGCATCAGAACTGGCGGGATTCAAACAGAGCAGGGCCCTCTCGAGGAGGTGAATTTGTAGAAGTTAGGTCTCCAAATCCCAATAACGACGCGCGCCAACAAAGAGACAATAGGCAATGACTTATACCGCTGGCAGCCACAAAACGTACGTATGAAACTGACGACGCAGCTGCCGTAGCTAGTAATTACGTAAAAATGGAAGACATTAGGGACATCCTACTCCAAGAACACGACGTAAAACATAACAACATTGCATATCCTGTGATTCACATTACAGTAAATGACGTAAAATTTACGGCAGTACTTGACTCTGGCAGTCCCATTTCAGTAATCAGTGAAACAGCCTTTAGCAACCGCAACAAATCGAACGATTGCCCCACACTTCCATTATGTAAGATTAAATTACAAGGTGCAATCTTTGGAAAAAGTGTAGATGTACGCCAACAAACCAACTTAGAATTCTTTTGTCAAAGGCACAGCTTCTCTATGAACTTTCTTATTGTTCCATTATTGTCGACGGAAATTATACTGGGAGTAGACTTTTTGAATGAATACAAAGCAATCTTAAACTTTCACGATGCTGAAATAACTTTAGAAAAAGAAGGTAAGTCAGTAGCTTTGAAATTTGAAGATTGGCTCTCAAACCATGACGAGGAAATTAATCGGCTTTACCTTCTGTTAGACAAAAGTTCGGACTTTTCTACGGAACTAGACACTAACAATCACTCTGCAAGTACTGACAGGGATGATATCGACGGCATATTTGAAACTAATGAGTTAATTCAGAATAAAATTCAAACAATTGAGAATTGTAATGACACTGATAGGCAGGACCTTTTTGAGATTTTACAAGCACATTCCACAGTTTTTACTCACAAAACAGGAACAATCAAGGGATTTCAATACCAATTTCGTGTTCGTGAGCATACTAAATTTTGTGTTAGACCATACGTAATTCCAGCACATTATAGGGACCGTGTTAGAACAGAAATACAATCTATGCTTAATGAGGGCATTATTGAGCCTGCAGTAAGCTCATACAACAATCCGTTACATGTTGCTGAGAAGAAAAATGGATCGATCAGGCTTGTCTTAGATTCGAGACAAATCAATACTATCATCATTCCTGAAACAGACAGGCCGCAAACGATGGAAGAACTTCTTCAAAATTTTAATGGTGTAAAAGTGTTGTCTTCCATTGATCTCAGCTTTTATCAGATCGAACTTCATCCAGAATGTAGAAAATACACAGCTTTCCTTTGTTTCGGCGTTTGTTATCAGTTTCGGAAACTTCCTTTTGGTTTGAACATTTCTTCGGCAGCATTCATTCGCGGGCTAAATTCCACATTACCTGAGTTCTTAAAACGTCACATCACCTTATATGTAGACGATATTCTAATAGCAGAAGCTTCATGGGAACAACATAATCGCATCCTCAACAGTTTGTTACGTATTTTTGCAGAATCTGGAATTACAGTTAACTAGGAAAAGTCTGAATTCGGTAGGACAAAGGTGAAGTTTTTGGGACATATTATTTCTTCTGAAGGCATTCAGCGGGATCCTGAAAAGTTAGAAGCAATCAGAGCCATTCCAGTTCCATCCACAAAAAGACAAGTCCGCAGTTTTCTAGGTCTCGTAAATTTTTACCGTCGTTTTCTGAACATGCAAATTCTTGTTACACCAAAACTTTGTTCTCTCACTGGAAAAAATACTATTTGGAACTGGGACGAACAAGCACAGTTGGAATTCAATTCTTTGAAAGAATCGCTACTTAACGCGCCATTACTAGCTCATCCAGATCTGTCACAAGATTTCTGCCTTAGCACGGATTCTTCTAAAGTCGGTCTTGGTGCCCATTTATTTCAAGAAGCCATAGAAAATGACACTACCGTTCAGAAAACCATTGCTTTTGCTAGCCGAGTGCTAACAAAATCTGAAAAAAATTATTCCGTTACTGAATTAGAAGCTTTAGCTATCGTTTGGGCATTTAACAAATTCCGTTTCTTTCTTTCTGGTAAGCACGTAAAAGTATACAGTGATCATCGTGCATTACAATTTCTTATGTCTTCAAAATTAAATCATGACAGGTTAAAACGTTGGGCATTGTTTCTGCAAGAATTCCGCTTCACAATAGTCTACATTCCCGGCAAGGAGAACATTGTTGCGGACGCACTGTCACGCGCACCGGCTGGGCTTGAGAAAAGTAACACAGAAGGCAACCTCGAGAAAAATTTCAGTATTCTTTACATTCAGAAAGTCGCCTTTGAAAACTTCATCACCTCATCTTTAAAGGACATTGCTCATGAACAAGATAAAGATCCGATTTGGAAAGACATCAAAAGTAAATGGCATGAAAAGACACACACTCAGATTCGGCATTATTACCTGGTTAGAAACAACATACTCTTCAAACGCTGCACTGTTGATGACAAGCTATGGGTACTTTGCATTCCAGATGATTTTGTTAATAAGCTCCCTGCCGCCGTTGGATAAGCAGCTGAGCAGCAAGTCTTATACTCCTAGCTCACTCATTTGTTACATAGTTTAATTCTTAATTTCTTTGCGTGTTTTTGGTAATTGCATTGTTTAATTCATAAATTTCGGGCGTATTATAGTATTTGAGAGTTGTAGCATCGCGTTTTAGTACCTGAATAGTGTAAATTCGCGTAGTCGTTTGTCTACTGTTTTGTTTTGAACGGCCAGTGTCGGTTGGTCGCAGTCAGTGTGCTCCCTGCCGCCGTTGGATAAGCAGCTGCAGCAGCAAGTCGTATACTCCTAGCTCACTCATTTGTTACATAGTTTAATTCTTAATTTCTTTGCGTGTTTTTGGTACTTGCATTGTTTAATTCATAAATTACGGGCGTATTATAGTATTTGAGAGTTGTAGCATCGCGTTTTAGTACCTGAATAGTGTAAATTCGCGTAGTCGTTTGTCTACTGTTTTGTTTTGAACGGCCAGTGTCGGTTGGTCGCAGTCAGTGTGCTCCCTGCCGCCGTTGGATAAGCAGCTGAGCAGCAAGTCTTATACTCCTAGCTCACTCATTTGTTACATAGTTTAATTCTTAATTTCTTTGCGTGTTTTTGGTACTTGCATTGTTTAATTCATAAATTTCGGGCGTATTATAGTATTTGAGAGTTGTAGCATCGCGTTTTAGTACCTGAATAGTGTAAATTCGCGTAGTCTCCTTCCGCCGCCGAGCAGTGTCAGCAGTGCGCAAGTAGCAGCATTACTGCATTTACTAGGCAATCTTGTATTTTAATAACCGTTTAAATTTTGTCGATTTGTTTGCGCTCTCTGTAGATTAGTTCAGACGTTCTTTGCAAAACAGTTTTTAGCATGGATAGGGACTGCAACTGCTGTGTTCGGATGCAGGCTGAGTTGGCATCCCTTCGCTCCCAGCTTCAGGCAGTGTTGGCTTCGGTCACACAGCTTGAGGCTGTTGCCAATGGGCATCACTGTGGGGGTCCGGATGGGGGTTTGTCGGGGACGGCCAGCTCGTCCCACGCATCCCCTGATCGGACTACGACTGTGGTTGCCCGGGATACTGCCCGCATTGAGGCTGATCCCTCACCTGTGGTAGAGTGGGAGGTCGTTTCAAGGTGTGGCAGGGGGCGAAAGACATTCCGGAGGGCTGAACGGAAAGCCTCTCCAGTTTGTCTGACGAACCGGTTTCAGGCTCTGTCTCAGGCTGATACTGATCTTCGGCCTGACATGGCTGCTTGTCCTGTTCCAGAGGTTGCCCCTCAGTCTGCAAGATCCGGGCAGTCGCAGAGGGTGGGCTTACTGGTAGTTGGGAGCTCCAACGTCAGGCGCGTAATGGGGCCCCTTAGGGAAATGGCAGCAAGAGAGGGGAAGAAAACCAATGTGCACTCCGTGTGCATACCGGGGGGAGTCATTCCAGATGTGGAAAGGGTCCTTCCAGATGCCATGAAGGGTACAGGGTGCACCCATCTGCAGGTGGTCGCTCATGTCGGCACCAATGATGTGTGTCGCTATGGATCGGAGGAAATCCTCTCTGGCTTCCGGCGGCTATCTGATTTGGTGAAGACTGCCAGTCTCGCTAGCGGGATGAAAGCAGAGCTCACCATCTGCAGCATCGTCGACAGGACTGACTGCGGACCTTTGGTACAGAGCCGAGTGGAGGGTCTGAATCAGAGGCTGAGACGGTTCTGCGACCGTGTGGGCTGCAGATTCCTCGACTTGCGCCATAGGGTGGTGGGGTTTCGGGTTCCGCTGGATAGGTCAGGAGTCCACTACACGCAACAAGCGGCTACACGGGTAGCAGGGGTTGTGTGGCGTGGGCTGGGCGGTTTTTTAGGTTAGATGGCCTTGGGCAAGTACAGAAAGGGCAACAGCCTCAACGGGTGCGGGGCAAAGTCAGGACATGCGGGGAACAAGCAGCAATCGGTATTGTAATTGTCAACTGTCGAAGCTGCGTTGGCAAAGTACCGGAACTTCAAGCGCTGATAGAAAGCACCGAAGCTGAAATCGTTATAGGTACAGAAAGCTGGCTTAAGCCAGAGATAAATTCTGCCGAAATTTTTACAAAGGTAAAGACGATGTTTAGAAAGGATAGATTGCATGCAACCGGTGGTGGAGTGTTCGTCGCTGTTAGTAGTAGTTTATCCTGTAGTGAAGTAGAAGTGGATAGTTCCTGTGAATTATTATGGGTGGAGGTTACACTAAACAACCGAACTAGGTTAATAATTGGCTCCTTTTACCGACCTCCCGACTCAGCAGCATTAGTGGCAGAACAACTGAGAGAAAATTTGGAATACATTTCACATAAATTTTCTCAGCATGTTATAGTCTTAGGTGGAGATTTCAATTTACCAGATATAGACTGGGACACTCAGATGTTTAGGACGGGTGGTAGGGACAGAGCATCGAGTGACATTATACTGAGTGCACTATCCGAAAATTACCTCGAGCAATTAAACAGAGAACCGACTCGTGGAGATAACATCTTGGACCTACTGATAACAAACAGACCCGAACTTTTCGACTCTGTATGTACAGAACAGGGAATCAGTGATCATAAGGCCGTTGCAGCATCCCTGAATATGGAAGTTAATAGGAATATAAAAAAAGGGAGGAAGGTTTATCTGTTTAGCAAGAGTAATAGAAGGCAGATTTCAGACTACCTAACAGATCAAAACGAAAATTTCTGTTCCGACACTGACAATGTTGAGTGTTTATGGAAAAAGTTCAAGGCAATCGTAAAATGCGTTTTAGACAGGTACGTGCCGAGTTAAACTGTGAGGGACGGGAAAAACCCACCGTGGTACAACAACAAAGTTAGGAAACTACTGCGAAAGCAAAGAGAGCTCCACTCCAAGTTTAAACGCAGCCAAAACCTCTCAGACAAACAGAAGCTAAACGATGTCAAAGTTAGCGTAAGGAGGGCTATGCGTGAAGCGTTCATTGAATTCGAAAGTAAAATTCTATGTACCGACTTGACAGAAAATCCTAGGAAGTTCTGGTCTTACGTTAAATCAGTAAGTGGCTCGAAACAGCATATCCAGACACTACGGGATGATGATGGCATTGAAACAGAGGATGACACGCGTAAAGCTGAAATACTAAACACTTTTTTCCAAAGCTGTTTCACAGAGGAAGACCGCACTGCAGTTCCTTCTCTAAATCCTCGCACAAACGAAAAAATGGCTGACATCGAAATAAGTGTCCAAGGAATAGAAAAGCAACTGGAATCACTCAATAGAGGAAAGTCCACTGGACCTGACGGGATACCAATTCGATTCTACACAGAGTACGCGAAAGAACTTGCCCCCCTTCTAACAGCCGTGTACCGCAAGTCTCTAGAGGAACGGAGGGTTCCAAATGATTGGAAAAGAGCACAGATAGTCCCAGTCTTCAAGAAGGGTCGTCGAGCAGATGCGCAAAACTATAGACCTATATCTCTTACGTCGATCTCTTGTAGAATTTTAGAACATGTTTTTTGCTCGCGTATCATGTCATTTCTGGAAACCCAGAATCTACTATGTAGGAATCAACATGGATTCCGGAAACAGCGATCGTGTGAGACCCAACTCGCATTATTTGTTCATGAGACCCAGAAAATATTAGATACAGGCTCCCAGGTAGATGCTATTTTTCTTGACTTCCGGAAGGCGTTCGATACAGTTCCGCACTGTCGCCTGATAAACAAAGTAAGAGCCTACGGAATATCAGACCAGCTGTGTGGCTGGATTGAAGAGTTTTTAGCAAACAGAACACAGCATGTTGTTATCAATGGAGAGACGTCTACAGACGTTAAAGTAACCTCTGGCGTGCCACAGGGGAGTGTTATGGGACCATTGCTTTTCACAATATATATAAATGACCTAGTAGATAGTGTCGGAAGTTCCATGCGGCTTTTCGCGGATGATGCTGTAGTATACAGAGAAGTTGCTGCATTAGAAAATTGTAGCGAAATACAGGAAGATCTGCAGCGGATAGGCACTTGGTGCAGGGAGTGGCAACTGACCCTTAACATAGACAAATGTAATGTATTGCGAATACATAGAAAGAAGGATCCTTTATTGTACGATTATATGATAGCGGGACAAACACTGGTAGCAGTTACTTCTGTAAAATATCTGGGAGTGTGCGTACGGAACGATTTGAAGTGGAATGATCATATAAAATTAATTGTTGGTAAGGCGGGTACCAGGTTGAAATTCATTGGGAGAGTGCTTAGAAAATGTAGTCCATCAACAAAGGAGGTGGCTTACAAAACACTCGTTCGACCTATACTTGAGTATTGCTCATCAGTGTGGGATCCGTACCAGGTCGGGTTGACGGAGGAGATAGAGAAGATCCAAAGAAGAGCGGCGCGTTTCGTCACCGGGTTATTTGGTAACCGTGATAGCGTTACGGAGATGTTTAATAAACTCAAGTGGCAGACTCTGCAAGAGAGGCGCTCTGCATCGCGGTGTAGCTTGCTCGCCAGGTTTCGAGAGGGTGCGTTTCTGGATGAGGTATCGAATATATTGCTTCCCCCTACTTATACCTCCCGAGGAGATCACGAATGTAAAATTAGAGAGATTAGAGCGCGCACGGAGGCTTTCAGACAGTCGTTCTTCCCGCGAACCATACGCGACTGGAACAGGAAAGGGAGGTAATGACAGTGGCACGTAAAGTGCCCTCCGCCACACACCGTTGGGTGGCTTGCGGAGTATCAATGTAGATGTAGATGTAGATGTATTCATTTCAGCTATGCACATTTTGGCCCACGAAAATGTTATCATATTCTTCGAACGACTTGTTATTTTAACAATATGGAAAAGAGAATTCGAAGAGTCTTGTCTATTTGTAAACTTTGTCAAAAGGCGAAACCATCTACTATCTCCCATCGTGCTCCGCTGTTTCCTACTATTCCTTCTAAATTAAAAGAATTTGCTGTTGTTGATCTCTTGAGACCGCTTGTCAGAACATCTAATGGATTTTCGTACGTTCTAGTCGCTGTTGAAATTACTTCAAAATTTGTTTCTTTCACACCGTTACGTAAAGCCACTGGACGGTCTGTATCCAACGCCTTTGTTAAAAATTTCTTACGTGAAGTTGGACACGTTAGTAAAGTCATTTCAGATAACGGACCGCAATTCAGATCTGCTGTTTGGTCACGCATGCTTCGCAACCATAAAATCAAACCTGTTTTTATTTCATTGTACTCACCACATTGTAACCCCTCCGAACGGATTATGAAAGAAATCAATAAGCTTTGCAGACTTTATTGTCACAGAAAGCATCAGCATTGGGACAGATATTTACACTTATTTCAAAACGTGCTGAATGAAATGCCTCATGATTCCACTGCTTTACCACCTACACTTGTACTGAAGAATGAAGAACCACCGAACAGAATCAGAGAGCTTCTACCTTTCCCGAATACACGTAAACTTCGACACAAATACATAATTGATTTGGCTCTTAAAAATATAAAATCTGCAGCAGACAAAAGGAGAAAACTACACGGTAAAGCAAATGCAAAGAAATTGTATATTGGTCAGAAAGTTCTCATTAAAGCTCATTCATTGTCACATAAGAAGAAACACTTAAGTCACAAATTCTTTCTAGTTTACAATGTACCATACAGAATCCGACGTATACCACATGATAATTGCGTTGAAGTTGAAACTCTGCGTACTAGGAAGAGTAAAGGTTTACACCACATTTCACATGTAAAACCATTTATTGAGAGATAATCTGCTTTTTAACTTAGTCTTTGGTATAAAACTTTTCACTTCACATTTCTAGTATGCTTTGTCAGACATAAGTATCTGTTAATATGCAACAATGTTTGAAGCTAAATATCCACTCAAGAACCAAGAGAACTTATTTCAACAGAAATTATGAATGCATTGTTATAGTGAACAGACGACACAATGTTGTTATTTGTACATTCTTAATTGTTAGTTGCACGATTACGTAACGACTATAAGGCTCACATACTTAGAACATTTACCAGTACTGCTAATGAGATTTTAATGCAACATTTTGGTTTACTTGAAAATATATTCTGGATTTGAAGTACTTTCTGTGAGATACCAGATGACACAGTGGTTAGTTTATGTGACAGCTACACGATTTTATCACGACGCTACTAATGAGTGACAAAATACAATGTTGCTTTTGCAGTGTTTCTGTTTTATTTCTGCACAGTTTTTCTGTATTATTCTGGAAAGTAAAACATGTTTTAGTAGTAACTTTTGTGGTATAGCTACAATGAGACAGCCTTTTTCGTAGCACAACAATACCTTACATTATAGTACTTTCTTGATCATGGTAAGGTACGTAATAACTACGATATCCATACACAAAGCATTTACTTTCGTTTATGATGAGGTAAGTATATTGACTTCAGCAGAACTTTGCTCACAGAGGACGATAACTACGACACTTCCACAGAATTATCTTACAGCAAGACGCACATTTAGCGCTACAGGACACGCATTTGAGAGATTTTGTACTTAAGCCATTTATTTTTCAAGATTTTTGAATTACAAAGAAAGTTTTCCATGATATATTTCATTCCATTGCTGTAATCTGTAACACCTGAGGGTATAATTACATTAATCCTCAGGGGGGTACACGCTTACTTTGTGTACCATGTGTTTGACAAGCACAAGGAGCCCTAGCTAATATGGTATTTGCTTATACAACTTTACGCATTGGTACCATATTTCTCTAACACACAAATTACACAGCTATCTGACCATTTAACTGAGAGATAAACATTTTTTTTACTACGTCAGTGACACATGTTTACGCAATTACAGAGTTGGATTACTTCACACTTACGAAATTGTATTTTTGTCTGTACTTCGTGAATTGTTCATATTTTTTCGGAGCCATTGTGATAATATAAGAGCTTTGAATGATGTATTTGGTAAGGGAGCATGATTTTAAAGTACGTTTGAGGTAGATGACACTCTTGAAATGAGCAGGAATTTGTTTTAGGTTTTGAAATTATTGGAGAAAGCTACGGCGATTTTGAGAATTGACTGAGATGTTATGATATTATTACGACGACGATGTGTATTATGCTGTTGAGGTATGTTTATGATCAATAAGATGATGCTGCCGTATATGAGGAATTTGATTATGTTATGTATTTATTACGATGAAATATTGAAGTGTCGTCGCAAGATTGACGTGTCGACGAATATGTATATGTGTAATGAGGTAAGGAATAATGAGTAGTGGTTAGGGACTCTGATTTGTGGAGAAGGATGTTGGAAACCAAGAATCGTACTTTAAGAGTTATGAAATGTGTGTAAATGCGTGAATGTATCACAATGCCGACGAAAACTTTTTGAACACTGTTATATTCATAGGATTTTGTTTCTACACATTTGAACGCAAATTCTCGATCTTTGAAATATTTTTATATGAGACTGTCACTGTAGTGGAAACTGGTGTCGTAAATATTTTGGTAAGAAAGTTAAGTGACCACCTGCACCTAATGCGTCGTGGGCACCCAGCTGGGCGACAGTGGCCTTGAAAAAAGCCATTAGCGTGTGTCTTCAGAGGTACAGGTGAAAAAAAAGGGAGGCCATTATCCTCACCATTGTCATTCCTTTAGAGAAAGCATCGCAAATACGACATGCTAATTACTTGGAAACATATCGTACTTTCTGATATTTACTGAAATGCCTAATGAAATGACAAGAAATAGTTTTTCTACACACCTGACTATGACTACTGTCTTTCTACATGAGAGATTTTTTTACTACTTGTGAAATGCCACATGACTATTGTACGATGTTCTTATGCTTTGCTTTGTACATAGTTGCTTATTTCATTTGATATCTAGTTTCTAGCGGCACTGCAGCATTGGTTAAAATAAAATTTTATAGATGTACTAATATAAATATTTTCTGTCTACAGATCGAGTAAATAATAATTTCTTTCAAAAAAATGAGGGAGCACAAAACGACATTTACCTTACCTTCACAGGAACTGCATTTATAATTTTCCTTTCAAGTACTTGGTAATTTCTTTTGTAGAATAAATTGTGATGCATCACTCTAGTGTTAAGATGTGACATAGGTATTAGACATGGCCATTTTTAGTGTAATATTTTTTCTGCTTGAGCTTTGTCATGTTTAGATTTAATTTATTGCTTTTGCCTCTGCTGTTTGCCAGGCATAGTGCTACTGAATTTTAATTTGTGTTACTCTGCTAAGCCAGTTTACTACTGATTTATTTTTCTAGTTTGCTGCTCATTGCCTTATATTAGTTGTAATTTATGCTGCTTGCTTCGCCATTTGTATTTTTGATCATTGCTGTTTGTGTTAATTGTTTTGTGCTGCTGCATTGCCTCGTTCCTTAGTTTAGCATCTGAGCTCAGTAGATTTAAGTTAGCTTAAGAGGGGGTAGACTATATAAGAACCTAACTATAGAGAATAGGGAAAGAACGCATTGAGAAGTTATATGAAAACGATTTGGGCCAAAATGAGTACTGTACAATGAGCCATAATTACTTTGAAAGAAATATGGTTAGAATACAGAAAAGAGGTATAGATAGGACTTTTTGGGAATAATGATGAATGAAGGGAGATCTCCAAGAAGTAAAGAAAGTTTTGTTTGCAAAATACTGCAGTACAACAAACCCTGTCCTTTCCTTTTGTATTATTCTGCTATATGTTTGTGTACCCTTGTGTATTTGTCTTTTTCCTGTCTTTATGTGTTTAGCTAATAAGATTTATGTTGTAGAATTTTTCAAATACTATGTTATTATCTTTGTAAAGATGTTTATACATTATTTATTCTGTTCTGTCTTAATGTTCATGTGTGAAGTTGGTGTTTCGAAAGTTATTCTGATCTTTTATGTATGTACTCATGTCATAATTCCTGTAACACTGATGTATATGTTATTTCGATTCTTTTGTAAAGCCTGTACTATAAATGTTCTCTGTATTGTTATGTTCTTTAATGATGTATTTTGTACCTTTGTAATTGTATTCTTATGTTATAAAATTGTAATTGACACCAGTTCATCAAATTAAGTAACTTGTAAGTTCGATTTCACTGCACACGTTTCTGCTGGTCATAGTATATGGACAATATGTGAGAAGAAGGGACTGTTAGTGTTTGCACGTGTGTTAATAATTCAGCAAGAGACTGGATAACAGCATTGCTGGTTCTAAGGACATTTCAAACAAATTTTTTGTGAGTGGACATGTGGTGGTTTATGGACTTGCTATATTCTCTGCAAGACTCTTCGATGGTGATTGTGCACCTGCACAGTCGCAACAGATGGCTGCTAGCCATTTCTACAAGGACTACAGTGGGTCTGCACCTCTGATGGCCCATCAATACTGTAATCTCTACCAGGACTACAGTGGGTCTGCTCTGTGATGACCTACCTACCAATATTCTTCAAAACGTCGAATGACTCTGCTGTGGGTTTGCTCTGTTGTGACCCATTACCTGTCTGCATGTCGAGAGTCAGCGCTGTCTTTCCGTTGGAAGGACAACACTACTTCTTCAAGACTGCATGGAAATCCACTACTTCTGTGTGCAATTTCTTTTACTAATAAGACTTTGTGAAAAAAAACTGTAATTACTATTATGATGAATGATCAGTACTGTCTTTATGGACTGTGACAAAATTTTAGCTTTTGACCAATATTGTATAAATAAGTGTGTGCATTTGATTTCTTTGTTATTGTAATTATGAAAAATTTTTTCAAATCATTAGTGGCCACTGCCCAAAACAATTTGTAAAATTTTTTGTGCGGAGCATGGGGGCTATGTAAGTAGGCTGTTTAGGTTCTTTTATTGGTAACGCCACCTCTGTATAAAAATCACTGGCTGTGCTGTGTGCAGTCTGTGTCTAGTTTGCATTGTTGTCTCCCATTGTAGTGTTTGGCAGCGGCAGCTGGATGTGAACAGCGCGTAGCGTTGGGCAGTTGGAGGTGAGCCGCCAGCAGTGGTGGATGTGGGGAGAGAGATGGCAGAGTTTTGTAATTTGTCATGAACTGCTATATATATATATATATATATATATATATATATATATATATATATATATATATATGATGATATCAAGGTAAATACATTGTTTGTTCTCTATTAATATCTTTCATTTGCTAACTATCCCTATCAGTAGTTAGTGCCTTCCGTAGTTTGAATCTTTTCTTTAGCTGGCAGTAGTGGCGCTAGCTATATTGCAGTAGTGGGAGTAAACAAGATTTTTGTGAGGTAAGCGATTTGTGAAACGCATAGGTTAATGTTAGTCAGGGCCATTCTTTTGTAGGGATTTCTGAAAGTCAGATTGCGTTGCGCTAAAAATATTGTGTGTCAGGTTAAGCACAGTCCTGTACAATTTTTCAATGGGGACGTTTCAAGTTGTCTCCAGACACACAGCCTACAGACGACTGAACAGACATGGTTTATTCGCACGGAGACCTGCAAGGTGCATTCCACTGACCCCTGGTCACAGGAGAGCCTGCAAAGCCTGGTGTCAAAAACACAGGACAGGGTCATTGGAACAGTGGTCCCAGGTTATGTTTACGGACGAGTGCAGGTATAGTCTGAACAGTGATTCTCGCCGGGTTCTCATCCGGCGCGAACCAGGAACCAGATATCAACCCTTTATGTCCTTGAAAGGGACCTGTATGGAGGTCGTGGTTTGATGGTGTGGTGTGGGATTATGATTGGTGCACGTACACCCCCCGTGCCGGCCGCGGTGGTCTAGCGGTTCTAGGCGCACAGTACGGAACCGCGCGACTGCTACGATCGCAGGTTCGAATCCTGCCTCGGGCATGGATGTGTGTGATGTCCTTAGGTTAGTTAGGTTTAAGTAGTTCTAAGTTCTAGGGGACTGATGACCACAGATGTTAAGTCCCATAGTGCTCAGAGCCATTTGAACCATTTTTGACGTACACCCCTGCATATCTTTGACAGAGGAACTGTAACAGGTCAGGTGTATCGGCACGTCATTTTGCACCAGTATGTCCGCCTTTGAGGGGTGCAGTCGGTCCCACCTTCCTCCTGATGGATGATAATGCACGGCCCCACCGAGCAGTCATCGTGGAGGGGTACCTTGAAACAGAAGATATCAGGCGAATGGAGTGGCCTGCCTGTTCTAAACCCCATTGAGCACGTCTGGAATGCTCTCGGTCGATGTATCGCTGCACGTCTTCAAACCCCTACGACACTTCAGGATCTCCGACAGGCACTGGTGCAAGAATGGGAGGCTATGCCCCAGCAGCTGCTCGACCACCTGATCCAGAGTATGCCAATCCATTGTGCGTCCTGTGTGTGTGTGTGTGTGTGTGTGTGTGTGTGTGTGTGTGTGTGTGTGCATGGTGATCATATCCCATATTGATGTCGCGGTAAATGCGCAGGAAACAGTGGCGTTTTGTAGCTCATGTGTTTCGAGAAGGTTTTCTCAACTTATCACCAATATCGTAGACTCACAGATCTGTGTCGTGTGTGTTCCCTACGTGCCTATGCTATTAGCGCCAATTTTGTGTAGTGCCACGTTGCGTGGCACCACATTTTGCAATTATCCTTAATTTATGAGCAGGAGTGTAAATATTCCGCCTTTTAATTACATTATTTCGACTCTATGAAGTTGTAAACATTTTGTTGATCAGAGCGGAGTGTTTGTATAGCTGTTAGCTCAACTAAGTTCAAAATAAAAGCAGAGGGCAGAACGAGCAGACATACACACCAGGTTAAAATATCACAATTGTAACATGTGAATGTAAAAAGGGCATACAAGAAAAAATATTCAAAACAATGGAAGGTACAGACATATGGAAAATGCAAAAACAGCGATTCCGAAAATATCACTTTGCTGTGTACTACTTGGTGATACAACAGCTGTCGTCATAGGGAAGCTGGACAGGTGCAGAAATGATTAGCGAACACGTATATACAGTAAACAGAATCTTTATGTAATTCACAGCTTTCTCCAAGTGTTGCGAAGAAACTTTACAAAAAAACAAACAGCAATAAAGTCCAGCTATTGCAAGAAGTAAACTAAATTGTCATGCAGTGTGAGACTCCTGACACTAATTCACAAGTGAACTGTAGAAGGCTGAGTTAGTCTGTAGACTGTCGAAGAATGCGTCTGATACTGGGCTGTGTAGCTGCTGCCGGCTGTCCTGTATCACAGCGGCAGAGGAGGCTCGTAGTCGGAGAAGCTGATGGCTGGTGGCTCAGTGGGCATGCCTTATTGGATCCGCCGTGTCCCCCGGCCCCTGCCCCCCGCGACTACTGGTGTCGGCGTCTGTTGGAAACGGGCGTTTCCGTTGCCGACTGTGAGACACCAATGAGGGTGGTATCGATCTGTGATACCATATACTTTTACCAGGTCGAAGAGCAACCTGAATTAGGAGACAATACATAATTTAAGCTAAAGAACGAGGGGGACTAGATCTCAGCAAATGTCGCGACCACGGCTATGACGGAATGCCCTTCATGAGTGTCGTAGGCAGTAATGTGTAAAATACGATAAAGAATTTAGGACTTTGTGCCTACTTCACCCATAGTGCAAATAACAATTTAAATTAAGTCGTTAAGGGCTGTGTGGAGGCTAATCACGACACTACCTTGTTTTTCGAAACGTTGTGGACATTTACAAATTTTTTGGCCCTTGCATGCTACGGTGTAACACGTTGGGCTGGGAGGTACAAAACCATCGAAACACGTAAATAAACATTCGTTGACACTCTGACGAACACAATTCTTACAAATACCAGGTGATCAAAATGTTAGTATAAATTTGAAAACTTAATAAACCACGGAATAATGTCGATAGAGAGGTAAAAATTGACACACATGCTTGGAATGACATGGGGTTTTATTAGAACAAAAAAAAAAAAAAAACAACAAAGACGCGTGAAAGCTCTCTTACACGCGTCTTTTGGTGATGATCGTGTGCTCAGACGCCACTTTCGTCATGTTTGGCCTCCGAGGTCCCCAGACCTCAGTCCGTGCGATTATTGCCTTTGGGGTTACCTGAAGTCGCAAGTGTATCGTAATCGACCGACATCTCTAGGGATGCTGAAAGACAACATCCGACGCCAATGCCTCACCATAACTCCGGACATGCTTTACAGTGCTGTTCACAACATTATTCCTCGATTACAGCTATTGTTGAGGAATGATGGTGGACATATTGAGCATTTCCTGTAAAGAACATCAACTTTGCTTTGTCTTACTTTGTTATGCTAATTATTGCTATTCTGATCAGATGAAGCGCCATCTGTTGGACATTTTTTGAACTTTTGTATTTTTTTGGATCTAATAAAACCCCATGTGATTCCAAGCATGTTTGTCAATTTGTACCTCTGTATCTACATTATTCCGTGATTTATTCAGTTTTCAAATTTATACTGATATTTCGATCACCCTGTAAGATATGTAATGAACGAAGAGCTTCAATAAACTTTAAAAAGAAATTTGATTCCTGCTACTTTGAAACTTTTTAGTCATGCAAGTCAAAGTACTAGAAAAAAATATATATATTTGAGGCCTTACCATCTGAGAGTACGAAAGCTGCAGCTGCAAAAGGAACAGAGGCGTTAGAAATAGTTAGGATCAGTGTGTCATTGAACAAACTGCTTGGCAAAACTTTCAGATCTGTGAATGACCGCATATAAATTCCGTAACGATTAAATAAAAAGAGGTATTTTAAAGAACTTCCCAAAGAAAAAAAGCTGACAGAGTCAAACACCGAACGGTGACGTTGTTACAGATGTTTGCAAGTCTCCAGAGCTTAAATGCGCTGCACCATTATTATTGTCTCATTGCATATTCTGAACGATATTTAAATTATACGTACTGAGTCCTGTTATCTACTTCTTTATTTTGGCGCTATGTAGAGTGAGGTGGAATGTCATGCCAACTATCTAATTAAAAGTATACGGTGAAAGGTGGCTACACTGAGCCACAGCGCCAGAGAGTTTTGTTTCGCCGCCTCCACTGGCAGTGATTATTGAGAAGTAGCGGAGGGCAGTGCTTGTTGAGAACTCGTAGTAGGGAGTGCTTGCTGAGATGTCGTAGTGAAGAGTGCTTGTCGAGATGTGGCAGTAGTCAGTTCTTGTTGAGATGTGGTAGTAGCGAGTCGGTGTGGAGATATTGTAATGATCCGAGTGCTTTTCGTCAATATATATATGAAGGTAAAAAAAAAAAAAATTTCTTTTCTTTCTCATTATTTCAGTGTCCTGAATAATGCGTCATTACAGGTTCAGTCAACAAAGCATCTGCCGTGTGTTCTTGTATTAGAGTGTAATTCTGGTTTTCTTGCGCAATTATAGTATTTCTATTTTTTTTAATTACTTGAGTATAAATGGTATTTAAAATTTCTTGTCTTATTGAAGAAGAACCGTGCCAGATGTGTACATTGAGTCATACTTCCACACACAGAACAGCTACACTTGTGCTTTGGTTTCGTAGGTTTTATAGTTGCTGGGGACTTAATTAATTAATTGTGTTAACGGAAGTTCCATTTCATTCTTTGTTGTTATTCTATGCAGTCAGATTGCGTACAAATACTAGTCAGGGCCAACCGTTTACGAGACTTCGTAATCGGACATACAGCTACTAAAAATTTAAAATTATTTTCATTTATTCAACTAAGCCCCCATGCACGTGGCGACCGCTGCTTCGGATCGTCCCTTGGAATTCTTCCGATTGTAAAAATAGTAGACAGTAGTATTGTTGTAGTAATTTGTAGTTTAGTAATTGTAGTCAATTTTGCATGTGTAGATTTGGTAATTGTCATTCTTCTAATGGTATTTTTTTTGTAGAATTTAATTTTATTGTCTTGTATACGCGTTTGACAATTTAGTGCAATTATTTCAATTGTTCGTTAATCGTGTTTGAGGGAAACATTTCGTGTGAATGGTATTGTTGGAGATGAGGAGTCATTGTGTGTAATTTTCGTACAGTGACGAGTTTTGTGTGATTTGTAAATGATTACGCGATCGATGAAAAAGGCAAAAATGATGAATAGCCAGAATAACGAAATTGTATACATGGCGAACTCGCCAACACAGGAGAACAGTGTGATGAATAATGAAGTGGAAAACAATTTAATAAGTCGGGAAAATAGTCCGGAACCATTTCAAAATGTTTCTCAATCAAAAAATTTTCAGAATCCGAGATTAACGACAGAAGATTCTGGAATAGTATCGAACACAGATAGCTTCACGGCTATATCGAAGGAAGCTGGCTTTGCGGTAAATGTTATGAGCGAAAAGAATTTTGAAACAGTTAACATGGAGCAGTTGATGAGTGCAATATTAAACTTGGGATCTCGGTTAGACTCACAAACGGGAGCAATGGAGCAGTTTCGATCTGAATTTTAAACAATTAAAACCGAGATGGGAACTTTGGGATCTGAATTAAAATCCAAGATGAAAGCCATGACAACACGGTTATACTCACGAATAGGGACATGTTTCAAAAACATGAAAGATGAATCAAAGAAAGAAATTAGAGAAGAAGTACAACCGATTTTGAACGCTCACAATAATACACTCCTGGAAATGGAAAAAAGAACACATTGACACCGGTGTGTCAGACCCACCATACTTGCTCCGGACACTGCGAGAGGGCTGTACAAGCAATGATCACACGCACGGCACAGCGGACACACCAGGAACCGCGGTGTTGGCCGTCGAATGGCGCTAGCTGCGCAGCATTTGTGCACCGCCGCCGTCAGTGTCAGCCAGTTTGCCGTGGCATACGGAGCTCCATCGCAGTCTTTAACACTGGTAGCATGCCGCGACAGCGTGGACGTGAACCGTATGTGCAGTTGACGGACTTTGAGCGAGGGCGTATAGTGGGCATGCGGGAGGCCGGGTGGACGTACCGCCGAATTGCTCAACACGTGGGGCGTGAGGTCTCCACAGTACATCGATGTTGTCGCCAGTGGTCGGCGGAAGGTGCACGTGCCCGTCGACCTGGGACCGGACCGCAGCGACGCACGGATGCACGCCAAGACCGTAGGATCCTACGCAGTGCCATAGGGGACCGCACCGCCACTTCCCAGCAAATTAGGGACACTGTTGCTCCTGGGGTATCGGCGAGGACCATTCGCAACCGTCTCCATGAAGCTGGGCTACGGTCCCGCACACCGTTAGGCCGTCTTCCGCTCACGCCCCAACATCGTGCAGCCCGCCTCCAGTGGTGTCGCGACAGGCGTGAATGGAGGGACGAATGGAGACGTGTCGTCTTCAGCGATGAGAGTCGCTTCTGCCTTGGTGCCAATGATGGTCGTATGCGTGTTTGGCGCCGTGCAGGTGAGCGCCACAATCAGGACTGCATACGACCGAGGCACACAGGGCCAACACCCGGCATCATGGTGTGGGGAGCGATCTCCTACACTGGCCGTACACCACTGGTGATCGTCGAGGGGACACTGAATAGTGCACGGTACATCCAAACCGTCATCGAACCCATCGTTCTACCATTCCTAGACCGGCAAGGGAACTTGCTGTTCCAACAGGACAATGCACGTCCGCATGTATCCCGTGCCACCCAACGTGCTCTAGAAGGTGTAAGTCAACTACCCTGGCCAGCAAGATCTCCGGATCTGTCCCCCATTGAGCATGTTTGGGACTGGATGAAGCGTCGTCTCACGCGGTCTGCACGTCCAGCACGAACGCTGGTCCAACTGAGGCGCCAGGTGGAAATGGCATGGCAAGCCGTTCCACAGGACTACATCCAGCATCGTCTCCATGGGAGAATAGCAGCCTGCATTGCTGCGAAAGGTGGATATACACTGTACTAGTGCCGACATTGTGCATGCTCTGTTGCCTGTATCTATGTGCCTGTGGTTCTGTCAGTGTGATCATGTGATGTATCTGACCCCAGGAATGTGTCAATAAAGTTTCCCCTTCCTGGGACAATGAATTCACGGTGTTCTTATTTCAATTTCCAGGAGTGTAGTTTAATTTCAACAGAAATTAGACAAGAGGAACAGGACAGAGAACAGGAAAAAAAAGATCGCGTGATAGTACAAACATTTTCAGAGTTAAATTTACAATGTGCACACGATAAGGAAGAAATACTTGAGAGAATCGAGGAATCCGTACCAAATGACAGATTAAATAACCTAACACAACAATATGAACAGTTAACTACCAAATGTGTCAATACTGAAACCCGAGTCGCGACACTTACGGAAGACGTAAATAAACAGAAGGAACAATCAAGTGACTCATCGGAAAGAGTTGAGGAGATCTCAGATAAATTGACAAGTGTTAGTTTAGCAGAAGGGTTTGAAGAAAATAATTTGTTCCATTTACGGGATGCAACAAGAGAGTGCCAGGCGCGCGAACTTGACAATAATCAACATTGGGACTGGGACAGACGCGGTAGGTCTTTGTCGCCACGAGGAGAAAACTTTGACTATAAACACTTCTTGACTGTTCGGAAATTTAAGATCTTTCGCAATTGTAAGAATGACATACATCCATGTGCATGGTTAGATCAATTTACGTACGCACTTCCACCAAATTGGCCACTAAGTCACAAACTGGAAATTATGTGTGGCTATTAAAGTCCTCAGGGGATTCACTACACTAAGTGAATATGTGCCGTAGCGTGCATAGGGCCCCGAGCTGTAGTGGTGCTATTTCCCTTTTAGTTTTCTGCACCGCTGCCTACTCTTTTACTATTCTTTGCATCTGTCAAAATAACTCTTCTACTATCAATCTATCTAGAGAGTAAGTAAACAATAACCGGATATGACTATTTTACCCAATGATTTCGTAAATTACCGTTTGGACTTCACCTTCAGCAGCATTCATTCGTAGTTTAAAGGAAATTTTACCTGTTTATCGTCGTGACAATATTACTTCATATGTTGACGATATTCTTATTGCTAAACGTTCTTGGAGTGAGCACGAAAAAATTTTGGATTCATTATTACGTATTTTTGCAAGAGTTGGCATTACAATGAACTTGGAAAAATCTGAATTTGGACGTTCACAGGTGAAATTTCTTGGTCACATTATTTCTACAGAAGGTATTCTTCCTGATCCAGAAAAATTAGACGCTATTCGTAATTATGTTGTTCCTACCACAAAACGTGAGGTTCGTAGTTTCCTTGGTGTCTGTAATTTTCTTAGACGCTTTGTTAAATTAGACGATCTGGCCACACCTCGTTTATGTGAACTATCCGGAAAGAATTCTAATTGGTGTTGGGATGAGGAAGCTCAATCAGAATTTGAACAACTTCGTGATGCTTTAGTTGCTGCTCCACTTCTTTCACATCCGGATTTATCTAAAGATTTTTGTTGGACAGCATTATTTAGTTCACAATGACATTCTTTTTAAACGAAAATCGGTCGACAACTCTGTTTGGTTAGTTTGTATTCCTGATGAGTGGGTTAATAAGCTAATTTGGTATACGCATTTCAGTTATGGACACTTTGGTCCCAGAAAGTGCTTTCATAAATTACGGGAAAATTGCTACTTCAGTAATATGGAAAAACGAATTCGATCTGTTCTGGCCAAATGCAAATTATGTCAAAAGGCTAAGCTGGCAACTATTTCTCACAGAGCACCATTGTTTCCTATCATTCCAGCGAAATTAAAGGACATGGCTGCAGTCGATTTGTTCGGTCTAGAGGTTCGTTCTACTAATGGTTTTGCGTACATTTTCGTAGCAGTGGAGTTGACATCAAAATATGTGTGTTTTACACCGTTACGCAAAGCAACAGCTCGTTCAGTATCTAATGCTTTCATCAAACATTTTCTTAAGGAAGTGGGTCATGTTGATAAGGTTATATCAG
Organism: Schistocerca serialis cubense; assembly: GCF_023864345.2. Classification (NCBI taxonomy): domain Eukaryota; kingdom Metazoa; phylum Arthropoda; class Insecta; order Orthoptera; family Acrididae; genus Schistocerca; species Schistocerca serialis. The sequence goes on from NC_064645.1 coordinate 216,091,644, forward strand.
ATAATGGATCACAGTTTCGTTCTAAAATTTGGCTTCGTACTCTACGGCGTCGTAAGATTAAACCAATTTTCATTTCACTTTTTCACCGTCAATCTAACGCTTCAGAGAGATGGATGAAGGAAATCAATAAATTGTGTCGTCTTTATTGTCATCAGAATCACAGAACGTGGGATCAGTATCTTCATATTTTTCAAAACATTCTGAATGAACTTCCTAATGACTCAACTTCTTTACCACCTATACTGATATTAAAAAACAAAGCACCGACAAATCGCATATCTGAATTCGTTCCTTTTCCGCCTTCATGGAAACTGTGGCATTCTGAAGTTGTCAACCTGGCTCTACAAAATATTGCATCTGCGGCTGCTAGAAGAGGGAAATCAGCTAAGCATCCTGGTCGTTCAAAAATCTTGTCAGTTGGTCAAAAGGTGTTAATTAAGTCTCATCGTTTGTCTCACAAAGGAAAAGGCTTGTGTCGCAAATTTTTTCTGCTTTATAACGGTCCATATAGAATTCGCAAAATTATTCATGATAACACTGTTGAAGTAGAAACTCTTAAATCATGACGCTCTAAGGGAATACATCATATATCAAACATTAAAATTTTTGTGGAATAACATACTTTCGAGAAACCAACAGTTTACGTAAACATGCAGAGAATACAAGGATACCGCGCTGTGTTTTGGCGGCGGCATATACTCAAAGCAACAGTCAAGTCTGCGCGCCGCACAAGGCAGTCGTTGACCGCAAACAATTGCTTCCTACGTCACGCGCCTACAGCTGATCGAGCGCTCAGTGCGAATGCACTGACAGCCGTAAACAAATACACAGTCTAATTTCTCCGACTAAATTCAGTATAAAGCTATAGTGACTTGATGAATTATGTTATTAACGTTCAGTATTTTTCAGGATACGGTTGTATAAAATATTTAAGAACTTCAGGTAAATTCTGTGTGTCTCCGACGTTAAGAGGACTTGCTATCGAGAAAATTTCAGAAAGAATGTAATTTCCAAGAAGAAAATAATAAACTAAGAAGGTAACTATTAATTGAGTTTATTTTTTCAGGTATTATATTTCCACTTAGGTACGTACTTTAGACGTAATTTGCTGCTCGCAATTACGTGATTCATACTTTGTGCTAATTTCATGTCCTATGAGTTTACTTGTGAAGCGACGTGCTTGCGTACATTTGCTGATTTTTGTCAATGTTTTATTAATGAACAGGGTTGTTATTTGTATATATTATGCATCGCTTGGCTGCAATGCTTTTTTACTGTTGTCATATTTTTTTATTATGTGTCTGCTGTGCTTATTTATTTAAATTATAATTGTCACCTGATTGGTTGTGCTGATATGTATGTAAGTTATACTTTGTGATTTATCTGCTTGCGCCTTCATGTTTACTTATTAAGATGACATATGAACATTTATTTGCTTATGCTGATATGATGCTAATGACCTGTTTATTACGTAAGATATACACTCCTGGAAATTGAAATAAGAACACCGTGAATTCATTGTCCCAGGAAGGGGAAACTTTATTGACACATTCCTGGGGTCAGATACATCACATGATCACACTGACAGAACCACAGGCACATAGACACAGGCAACAGAGCATGCACAATGTCGGCACTAGTACAGTGTATATCCACCTTTCGCAGCAATGCAGGATGCTATTCTCCCATGGAGACGATCGTAGAGATGCTGGATGTAGTCCTGTGGAACGGCTTGCCATGCCATTTCCACCTGGCGCCTCAGTTGGACCAGCGTTCGTGCTGGACGTGCAGACCGCGTGAGACGACGCTTCATCCAGTCCCAAACATGCTCAATGGGGGACAGATCCGGAGATCTTGCTGGCCAGGGTAGTTGACTTACACCTTCTAGAGCACGTTGGGTGGCACGGGATACATGCGGACGTGCATTGTCCTGTTGGAACAGCAAGTTCCCTTGCCGGTCTAGGAATGGTAGAACGATGGGTTCGATGACGGTTTGGATGTACCGTGCACTATTCAGTGTCCCCTCGACGATCACCAGTGGTGTACGGCCAGTGTAGGAGATCGCTCCCCACACCATGATGCCGGGTGTTGGCCCTGTGTGCCTCGGTCGTATGCAGTCCTGATTGTGGCGCTCATCTGCACGGCGCCAAACACGCATACGACCATCATTGGCACCAAGGCAGAAGCGACTCTCATCGCTGAAGACGACACGTCTCCATTCGTCCCTCCATTCACGCCTGTCGCGACACCACTGGAGGCGGGCTGCACGATGTTGGGGCGTGAGTGGAAGACGGCCTAACGGTGTGCGGGACTGTAGCCCAGCTCCATGGAGACGGTTGCGAATGGTCCTCGCCGATACCCCAGGAGCAACAGTGTCCCTAATTTGCTGGGAAGTGGCGGTGCGGTCCCCTACGGCACTGCGTAGGATCCTACGGTCTTGGCGTGCATCCGTGCGTCGCTGCGGTCCGGTCCCAGGTCGACGGGCACGTGCACCTTCCGCCGACCACTGGCGACAACATCGATGTACTGTGGAGACCTCACGCCCCACGTGTTGAGCAATTCGGCGGTACGTCCACCCGGCCTCCCGCATGCCCACTATACGCCCTCGCTCAAAGTCCGTCAACTGCACATACGGTTCACGTCCACGCTGTCGCGGCATGCTACCAGTGTTAAAGACTGCGATGGAGCTCCGTATGCCACGGCAAACTGGCTGACACTGACGGCGGCGGTGCACAAATGCTGCGCAGCTAGCGCCATTCGACGGCCAACACCGCGGTTCCTGGTGTGTCCGCTGTGCCGTGCGTGTGATCATTGCTTGTACAGCCCTCTCGCAGTGTCCGGAGCAAGTATGGTGGGTCTGACACACCGGTGTCAATGTGTTCTTTTTTCCATTTCCAGGAGTGTATGTTTGCTGCTACGCGTATGGATTGCATATTTATACGTTTCTGTTTGTTGTCATAACTACTCTTTAATTTGGTATATAGAAATGCTGATATACTGTGTACAAACATAGAGTTTAGGTCACACTATGGTATTAATTATAGACTGTTTGCTTGGCAGAGCCTCGTTGTAAGAATTGTGCTGCATCCACTTGTTGACATTCTGTTCTCTACTGGTATATTTACTCGCTATTGCATCTTTTGCTTACGCTCAGTGCCTTATATTCTTAAGATAAGAAAATGAGCTGCTATAATTCGACGAACGACATTAGTACAAGAAACTTCATAGAAGTCACATGAGCTGAGGTTTTATGGAAGCTGTATAAATTTATGCTAATAGGAAGGAAGCTAACGACATGACATACCAATACTAGGTTTAGACCATTAACAATTATTACACTGCATTCTTCGAGTGCAATTGAAATAGCAAGTGGCACTTGACACAAGAAATACTCCACATGTTTGCTTCTGTTTGCCATAATTCTTGAAGTGGTGTACACACTGTGAAATATTATGATCATTCACACTCCGTAATCGTACTTAATTACTGAGAGTTATTCGAACTAAGTCTGTTAGAGGTCATGTATGCATTTCTTTTATTTAATGATGGACAAGGTAACCAAAATCTATCTTATACTTTATAATGAGTAGAAGATTTGGGTCAGATGGATTACACAGAGGTTGTGTGTTGACAGTGTGTCTTCGGATTGTATGGGATGATGAGGTCTGCATTAGGATTTTATCTGTACTTGTTCGAGGAAAGAGTTGTTATGGAAGTGAAATGATACTGGCGATAAGGTTTATATGTGTCGACGTATTGAAGAGGTATTATTGAGGTATTGAGATTATAAGAAGTTGATGATTATTGGAGTTTTTGTGGACAAGACGTAAGGTAAATGATATTGATGATAAGATTTATATGTATCGACGTAAGAGGTATTATTGAAGTATTGAGATTATGTGATGCTGATGATTATTGGAGTTTTGGTGGATAAGAGGTAAAGTAAGTGAGATGCATTTTTTTTTTTGTTGGTCTATATGGAACAAGGAGGATGAAGATAGCAGACTAGAACACTCAAGTAGAAGGAAGATTGTATACACACACTTTGTTAAATCACTAAGCAGTATATACTTTTTTTTGGAGAGAGGAAGTAATTGCATATCTTGGCTCACTGACAGTTGTTCAGCGACCGTACATTTTGATCTGGCTTGACAAACATTGGTCTTGACATGATGACTATGACGTTGACTTAACTATTATTGACCGTTATACATTGCTGCCACTACTACTTGATACACATGATGAACATCAAATTTTGACAGAATTGCATTTACACAGTTAACACTATTCAATTAATGTGGATGAAAGATGAGTGTGTTTTGTGTGTTTTCCTTTCCTAATCCTACCCACCTATCTCCTAAATATTATTTTATTTGTTTGTAGTGGCTTGCACTGACACCCATAAATATTATAGGTTTACTGATATTTGAGTATTTGTAATAGTTAATATGACAATTATCTGATATCATTTGTGTGTTTATTAGAATTTGTATGTTTAGTGTAAGAGCATTAAGAATAATTTTGTAAAAGCATTTGTATGTGCATTCAGACTATTGTTCATGCCTGAACTGTCTGATTAGTGATGGTGAATATTATGGACTGTTACCTGCACTTGTTCAACATTGATGTGTGACACTTAGAAATGTTTAATTTCTGCTGATGAACTGTGTGGTTAGGATAGTGAATATTATGGACTGTTACTTGTACTTTTTCTACATGATTGGTGCCACTAGGACATGTTTAATTTCTGCTTATAAACTCTGATGAACAGTGTGATCAGTGATAGTGAATATTATGGACTGCTCTCTGGACTTGCTCATCATTGTTAGGTGCCACTGATGAACTGCTTCTAGTGAAATAATGTCACTTGTTGCTGTGTGTACCTGTTCAACATTGCTGGGTGCCACAGATGGAACTGCTTCTACTGAGATAATGTCACTTGTTGGTGTCTGCACCTGCTCAACATTGCTGGGTGCAACTGATGGACTGCTTCTACTGAAATGATGTCACTTGTTGGTGTCTGCATCTGTTCAACATTGCTGGGTGCCACTAATGGAACTGCTTCTGCTGAGAAATGAGACTTGTTGCTGTGTGTACCTGTTCAGCATTACTGGGTGCCTCAGTTGGAACTGCTTCTACTGAAATAATGTCACTTGTTGCTGTCTGCACCTGCTCAACATTGCTGGGTGCCAGAGATGGAACTGCTTCTACTGAAATAATGTCACTTGTTGCTGTCTGCACCTGTTCAACATTGCTAGGTGCCACTGATGAACTGCTTCTACTGAAATAATGTCACTTGTTGCATGAACTGCTTCTACTGAAATAAAGTGACTTGTTGCTGTTTGCACCTGTTCAACATTGCTAGGTGCCACTGATGAACTGCTTCTACTGAGATAATGTCACTTGTTGGTGTCTGCACATGCTCAACATTGCTGGGTGCCACTGATGGACTGCTTCTACTGAAATGATGTTGCTTCTTGCTGTCTGCACCTGTTCAACATTACTGGGTGCCACAGATGGAACAGCTTTTACTAAAATGATGTCACTTGTTGGTGTTTGCACCTGTTGGTCATTGCTGGGTGCTGCTGCTGGAACTTTCAACTATTTTTTTTAATAATTAAAAGTATTTTATGTGAACATTTGTATAAACTGATTTTTTGTGTATTCTGTAAACTATTATGTAAAGCCACATGTATGAAAGAATTTGTATTGCCTACTATATTTTATATATTATCTTATTGAAAGGTCAGTGCAAAGCCAAAATTTTATCTAATTATGTGATATTTACGTAGTAATATTATCTTTTATTTTTGTCTGTATTTTTTTTGACGAATTTGGTGGTATTTTCACCACCAATGCTGGCAAAAATACCATCAAATTCTAGCCCGTGGAGGAAGGGCATATGAAAGGTGGCTACACTGAGCCACAGCGCCAGAGAGTTTTGTTTCGCCGCCTCCACTGGCAGTGATTATTGAGAAGTAGCGGAGGGCAGTGCTTGTTGAGAACTCGTAGTAGTGAGTGCTTGCTGAGATGTCGTAGTGAAGAGTGCTTGTCGAGATGTGGCAGTAGTCAGTTCTTGTTGAAATGTGGTAGTAGCGAGTCGGTGTGGAGATATTGTAATGATCCGAGTGCTTTTCGTCAATATATATGAAGGTAAAAAAAAAAAAAATTTCTTTTCTTTCTCAATATTTCAGTGTCCTGAATAATGCGTCATTACAGGTTCAGTCAACAAAGCATCTGCCGTGTGTTCTTGTATTAGAGTGTAATTCTGGTTTTCTTGCGCAATTATAGTATTTCTATTTTTTTTAATTACTTGAGTATAAATGGTATTTAAAATTTCTTGTCTTATTGAAGAAGAACCGTGCCAGATGTGTACATTGAGTCATACTTCCACACACAGAACAGCTACACTTGTGCTTTGGTTTCGTAGGTTTTATAGTTGCTGGGGACTTAATTAATTAATTGTGTTAACGGAAGTTCCATTTCATTCTTTGTTGTTATTCTATGCAGTCAGATTGCGTACAAATACTAGTCAGGGCCAACCGTTTACGACACTTCGTAATCGGACATACAGCTACGAAAAATTTAAAATTATTTTCATTTATTCAACTAAGCCCCCATGCAACGGTAATGTGGAATTGACCACTACGTGTCATGAAAGGCGCACCCGCCACGGGGAGAGTAGGGAAGCAGTAACAGGCAGAACTGGTCGCTCGGGAGAACTCGGGCTGGCCACTGGAAGTCACCAGAGTGGCAGAGCCATCGGGGACGTTTTAACTCTTCTTGAGCTGCCGAAGTCGACTTTTGATGTACACTCTTGGCCATTAAAATCGCAACACCACGAAGATGACGTGCTACAGACGCGAAATTTAACCGACAGGAAGAAGATGCTGTAATATGCAAATGATTAGCTTTTCAGAGCATTAACACAAGGTTGGCGCCGGTGGTGACACCTACAACGTGCTGGGATGAGAGAAGTTTTTAACCGATTTCTTATACACAAACAGCAGTTGACCGGTGTTGCCTGGTGAAACTTTGTTGTGGTGCCTTGTGTAAGGAGGAGAAATGCGTACCATCACGTTTCCGACTTTGGTAAAGGTCGGATTGTAGCCTATCGCGATTGCGGTTTATCGTATCGCGACATTGCTGCTCGCGTTGGTCGAGATCCAACGACTGCTAGCAGAATATGGAATCGCTGGGTTCAGGAGGGTAATTACGGAACGCCAAGCTGGATCCCAACGACCTTTTATCACTAGCAGTCGAGATGACAGACATTTTATCCGCATGGCTGTAACGGATCGTGCAGCCACGTCTCGATCCCTGAGTCAACAGATGGGGACGTTTGCAAGACGGCAACCATCTGCACGAACAGTTCGACGACGTTCGCAGCAGCATGGACTATCACCTCGGAGACCATGGCTGCGGTTACCCTTGACGCTGCATCACAGACAGGAGCGCCTGCGATGGTGTACTCAACGACGAACCTGGGTGCACGAATGACAAAACGTCATTTTTTCGGATGAATCCAGGTTCTGTTTACAGCATCATGAAGGTCGCATCCGTGTTTGGCGACGTCGCGGTGAACGCACCTTGAAGCGTGTATACGTCATCGCTATACTGGCGTATCACCCGGCGTGATGGTATGGGGTGCCATTGGTAACACGTCTCGGTCACCTCTTGTTCGCATTGACGGCACTTTGAACAGTGGACGTTAGATTTCAGATGTGTTATGAGGCGTGGCTCTACCCTCCATTCGATCCCTGCGAAACGCTACATTTCAGCAGGATAATGCACGACCGCATGTTGCAGGTCCTGTACGGGCCTTTCTGGATGCATAAAATGTTCGACAGTTGCCCTGGCCAGCACATTCTCCAAATCTCTCACCAATTGAAAACGTCTGGTCAATGGTGGCCGAGCAAGTGGCTCGTCACAATACGCCAGTCACTACTCTTGATGAACTGTGGTATCGTGTTGAAGCTGCATGGGCAGCTGTACCAGTACACGCCATCCAAGCTCTGTTTGACTCAATGCCCAGGCGTATCAAGGCCGTTATTACGGCCAGAGGTGGTTGGTCTGGGTACTGATTTCTCAGGATCTATGCACCCAAATGGCGTGAAAATGTAATCACATGTCAGTTCTAGTATAGTATATTTGTCCCAATGAATACCCGTTTATCATCTGCATTTGTTCTTAGTGCAGCAGTTTTAATGGCCAGTAGTGTAGTAACTGTGATGTGGGAGCACGAAGATACAACCACAGCTAAACCAAGTCCATGTGTACCTCATGTATCCACTGACAGGGATTGTCAAACATTGCGGGGTGTGGTTTGGTGGAAAAAAATTGCATGAAACCTGTGGAAGGAGTTCCTCGTGAGTTCCAAAGAGCTACTAGCAATCCAACAGCACAATGACTACGCGTAGTGAGCTAAAAGTAATGGGGTTCAATGATCGACCGCTTCCTCACAAGACACCCATTTCTGCAGTCAACGCTAAATGGCGCTTGCGGAGGCGTAAACAGCGACCCACTGGACTGTGGAAACGAGTGAATTGGATTGATGAATCACTGCATACCTAAAGTTTTCTGGCTACATCAGATGAGTCCTTTCCTAAACGGTTCGCTCGACGAAAGATCCGTAGCCAAAGACTGGAAAGTAGCACAGGTCACACCAACATTCAAGAAAGATAGTACGGGTAATCCACTAAATTACAGGCCCATATCGTTAACGTCGATATGCAGCAGGATTTTAGAACATATATTGTGTTCGAACATTATGAATTACCTCGAAGGAAACGGTCTATTGAGACACAGTCAACATGCGTTTAGAAAACATCGTTTCTGTGAAACACAACAAGCTCTTTATTCACATGAAGTGTTGAGTGCTATTGACAAGGGATTTCAGATCGATTCCGTATTCCTGGATTTCCGGAAAGCTTATGACACTGTACCATACAAGCGGCTTGTCGTGAAATTGCGTGCTTCTGGAATATCGTCTCACTTAATGTGACTGGATTTGCGATTTCCTGTCAGAGAGGTCACAGTTCGTAGTAATTGGCGGAAAGTCATCGAGTAAAACAGAAGTGATTTCCCCAAGGTAGTGTTATATGCCCTTTGCTGTTACTTTTCTATATAAATGATTTGGGAGACAATCAGAGCAGCCGTCTTCGGTTGTTTGCAGATGACGCTGTCGTTTACCGACTAATAAAGTCATTAGAAGATCAAAACAAACTGCAAAACGATTAGGAAGAAATATCGGAATGGTGCGAAAAGTGGCAGTTGACCCTAAATAACGAAAAGTGTGAGGTCATCCATATGAGTGCTAAAAGGAACTCGTTACACTTCGGTTATACGATAAATCAGTCTAATCTAAAAGCCGTAAATTGAACTAAATACGTAGGTATTACAATAACGAACAACTTAAACTGGAAAGAACACATAGAAAATGTTGTGAGGAAGGCTAACCAAAGACTGCGTTTTATTGGCAGGACACTTAGAAAATGTAACAGACCTACTAAGGAGACTGCCTACACTACGCTTGTCCGTCCTCTTTTAGAATACTGCTGCGCGGTGTGGCATCATTACCACATAGGACTGACGGAGTACAACGAAAAAGTTCAAAGAAAGGCAGCACGTTTTGTATTATCGCGAAATATGGGAGAGAGTGTCACAGAAATGATACAGGATTTGGGTTGGAAATCATTAAAAGAAAGGCGTTTTTCGTTGCGACGGCATCTTCTCACGAAATCCCAATCACCAACTTTCTCCTTCAAATCCGAAAATATTTTGTTGACACCGACCTACATAAGGAGGAACGATCACCACGATAAAAGAAGGGAAATCAGAGCTCGTACGGGAAGATATAGGTGTTCATTATTTCCGCGCGTTATACGAGATTGGAATAATAGAGAATTGTGATGGTGGTTTGATGAACCCTCTGCCAGGCAATTAAATATGATTTGCAGAGTATCCTTGTAGATGTAGATGTATCTCAATCTACATACATACTCCGCAATCCACCATACGGTGCGTGGCGGAGGGTACCTCGTACCACAACTAGCATGTTCTCTCCCTGTTCCACTCCCAAACAGAACGAGGGAAAAATGACTGCCTATATGCCTCTGTACGAGCCCTAATCTCTCTTATCTTATCTCTGTGGTCTTTCCGCGAAATGTAAGTTGGCGGCAGCAAAATTTTACTGCAGTCCGCCTCAAATGCTGGTTGTCTAAATTTCCTCAGTAGCGATTCACGAAAAGAATGCCTCCTTTCCTCTAGAGACTCCCACCTGAGTTCCTGAAGCATTTCCGCAACACTCGCGTGATGATCAAACCTACCAGTAGATGTAAATGTGGAACTGTGCATCATTTATTGTGTTCTGGAGGTGGTGGGTCGAGAAATTCCCGACATCTTGCATCATTTTACACTATCAAACGCTTTTTCTGAGTCGGTAAATCCTATAGCTTTGATTTTCTTAAGTCTTACATTATCAGATGCATCGTTAGATGTGTCTCTCTCACGCTCGTACTTTTCCGAAAGCCAAACTGATCGTCATCGAAAAGACCCTCAGCTATCTTTTCCATAACAACCGTGGTAGTGAATCTGCTGCCAAAAGGGCAAATGACATAAGTATTAAGTAATTATTGTGCAACTGGACACTTTTTCCCTTGTGACATCTTCCAGATTTACGTGCATGAAATCTACAGAACTGGCCACGAGCGCTGCGCGCTCCACGCTGTTTACCAGTCGTCCGCTTGCAGGTTCGGTACATCAAAGGGCAGGATGCCGGCTGCCAGGAAGGAAAGGAAACGGGAGCCAGCTTGCGTGACAGCCAGCCACGCTGCCCTGGCCTCGCCACGGTGTGGTGAAAGCCGCCCCGCGCCCCAGACACAGACACAGACACGAAGCCCCGCCGCTGCCGTGGGCCTGACTCAGCTGGAATGCCGAAGGCGGCCGACCGGAAAGCCACTGAGGCACTGCCCGCAGAGCCGCTGCGTCCGCCTCGCCGTTATATCAGGCCACAGTTAGGCCAGAGGGCTACGCTTGTTTAACACGTGGCTTGCACCGATCCGTCGATGATGTCGCGAGACGTCCACCTCGCGGGGAGACTCATTTGACGTCATCCACTAAGCGTAGGTGTTACCTTTGACGTTACGTAACCTGGCAGGTTGTGCGAGCCGTGTTAAATGATCACTGCCCCTTTGCCGCATTAACATGGGCCTTCAACTTCTCCTTACGTTTCGTTTTTTCCAGGGTTGTAATTTGACCCGACCCAAAAGTGACATCAGTCTTTTTACAAAACGACATTAAGAAAAAGCAGCCATAAAAACGAATAAAACCCAACTATATTTAACTATGAAAATTTAATTAACATACCAAATCTTACATTATTAGCCTTATACAAATCTAAAAGAGCTTCTTTAGTTCAAAAATGGTACAAATGTCTCTAAGCACTATGGGACTTAACATCTGAGGTCATCAGGCCCCTGGACTTAGAACTACTTAAACCTAACTAACCTAAGGACATCACACAGATCCATGCCAGAGACAGGCTAAAGTTCTTTTATGGAAGTGTAAATGTTATTTACGCTACTGGCCATTAAAATTGCTACACCAAGAAGAAATGCAGATGATAAACGAGTATTCATTGGACAAATATATTATACTAGAACTGACATGTGATTAAATTTTCACGCAATTTCGGTGCATAGATCCTGAGAAACCAGTACCCAGAACAACCACCTCTGGCCGTAATAACGGCCTTGATACGCCTGGGCATTGAGTCAAACAGAGCTTGGATGGCGTGTACAGGTGCAGCTGCCCATGCAGCTTGAACACGATATCACAGTTCACCAAGAGTAGTGACTGGCGTATTGTGACGAACCAGTTGCTCGGCCACCATTGACCAGACGTTTTCAACTCGTGAGAGATCTGGAGAATGTGCTGGCGAGGGCAGCAGTCGAACATTTTCTGTATCCAGAAAGGCCCATACAGGACCTGCAACATGCGGTCGTGCATTATCCTGCTGAAATGTAGGGTTTCGCAGGGATCGAATGAAGGGTAGAGCCCCGGGTCGTAACACATCTGAAATCTAACATCCACTGTCCAAAGTGCTGTCAATGCGAACAAGAGGTGACCGAGACGTGTTACCAATGGTATCCCATATCATTACGCCGGGTGATACGCCAGTATAGCGATGACGAATACACGCTTCCAAGGTGCGTTCACCGCGACGTCGGCAAACATGGATGCGACCATCATGATGCTGTAAACAGAACCTGGAGTCATCCGAAAAAATGACGTTGTGCCATTCGTGCACCCAGGTTCGTCGTTGAGTACACCATCGCTGGCGTTCCTGTCTGTGATGCAGCGTCAAGGGTAACCGCACCCATGGTCTAAGAGCTGATTGTCCGTGCTGCTACAAAATTCGTCGAACTGTTCGTGCAGATGGTTGTTGTCATTAAAACGTTCCCATCTCTTGACTCAGGGATCGAGACGTGGCTGCACGATCCGTTACAGTCATGCGGATAAGATGCCTGTCATCTCGACTGCTAGTGATACGAGGCCGTTGGGATCCAGCACGGTATTCCGTATTACCCTCCTGAACCCACCGATTCCATATTCTGCTAACTGCCATTGGATCTCGACCAACGCGAGGAGCAATGTCACGATACGATAAACCGCAATCGCGATAGACTACAATCCGACCTTTATCAAAGTCGAAAACGTGATGGTACGCATTTCTTCTCCTTACAGGAGGCACCACAACAACTTTTCACCGGGCAACACCAGTCAACCGCTGTCTGTGTATGAGAAATCGGTTGGAAACTTGAAAGGTGGCTACACTGAGCCACAGCGCCAGAGAGTTTTGTTTCGCCGCCTCCACTGGCAGTGATTATTGAGAAGTAGCGGAGGGCAGTGCTTGTTGAGAACTCGTAGTAGTCAGTGCTTGCTGAGATGTCGTAGGGAAGAGTGCTTGTCGAGATGTGGCAGTAGTCAGTTCTTGTTGAGATGTGGTAGTAGCGAGTCGGTGTGGAGATATTGTAATGATTAGAGTGCTTTTCATCAATATAAATGAAGGTAACAAACTACTTTTCTTTTTTTTCACCTTATTTCAATGTCCTGAATAATGCGTCATTACAGGTTCAGTCAACAAAGCATCTGGCTTGTGTTCTTGTGTTAGAGTGTAATTCTGATTTTCTTGCGCAATTATAGTATTTCTAATTTTTTTTATCACGTCAGTATAAATGGTATTTGAAATTTCTTGTCTTGTTGAAGAAGAACCGTGCCAGATGTGTACGTTGAGTCATACTTCCACACACAGAACAGTTATACTTGTGCTTTGGTTTCGTAGGTTATATAGTTGCTGGGGACTTAATTAATTAATTGTGTTAACGAAAATTTTCATTTCATTCTTTGTTGTTGTTCTATGCAGTCAGATTGCGTAATAATACTAGTCAGGGCCAACCGTTTACGAGACACAGCGTAATCGGACATACAGCTACCAAAAATAAAAATGATTTTCAAATTTAATAATTAAGCCCCTATGCACGTGGCGACCGCTGCTTCGGATCGTCCCTTGGAATTCTTCTGATTGTAAAAATAGTAGACAGTAGTATTGTTGTAGTAATTTGTAGTTTAGTAATTGTAGTCTATATTGCATGTGTAGATTTGGTAATTGTCATTCTTCTAATGGTATTTCAGAATTTAATTTTATTGTCTTGTATACGCGTTTGACAATTTAGAGCAATTATTTCAATTGTTCGATTAATCGTGTTTGAGGGACACATTTCGTGTAAATGGTATTGTTGGAGATAAAGAGTCATTGTGTGTAATTTTCGTACAGTGACGAGTTTTGTATGTTTTGTAAATGATTACGCGATCGATGAAAAAGGCAAAAATGATGGATAGTCAGAATGACGAAATTGTTGACGTGGCGAACTCGCCAACACAGGGGAACAGTATGATGAATAATGAAGTGGAAAACAATTTAATAAGTCGGGAAGATAGTCCGGAACCATTTCAAAATTTTTCTCAATCAGAAAATTCACAGAATCCGAGATTAACGATAGAAGATTCTGGAATAGTATCGAACACAGATAGCTTTACAGCTATGACGAAGGAAACTGGTTTTGCGGGAAATGTTAGGGGCGAAAAGAATTTCGAACAAGTTAATATGGAGCAGCTGATGAGTGCAATATTAAATTTGGGATCACAGTTACGATCTGAATTAAAAACAGATAGGGGAACAATGGAAACACGGTTAGACTCACTGGGATCACAAATAGGAACAATTAAAACAGAGATGGAAGCAATGGAAACACGGTTAGATTCACGAATAGGGACATGTTTCAAAAACATGAAAGATGAATTAAAGAAAGAAATCAGAGAAGAAGTACAACCGATTTTGAATGCTCGCAATAATAGATTAATTGCAATAGAGATTAGACAAAGGGAACAGGATAGAGAACAGGAAGAAAGAGATCGCGTGATAGTGCAGAAATTTTCAGAGTTAAATTTACAACGTGCAAAAGATAAGGAAGAAATACTTGAGAGAGTCGAGGAATCCGTACCAAATGACAGATTAAATAACCTAACACAACAATATGAACAGCTAACTACCAAATGTGTTAATACTGTAACCCGAGTCACGACACTTACGGAAGACGTAAATAAACAGAAAGAACAAATAGGTGATTTATCGGAAAGAGTTGAGGAGATTGCAGATAAATTGATAAGTCTTAGTTTAAATGGGGACAGAGATTCAGATGATACAGCACCATTGCCATTTGCAGAAACCGAAGAGTACCAGAACATAAATAAGCATGTTGAAAATCAGGGAAAATTTAATGAACGCGTTAAAAGGGAAGTTGAGGCATTCCGAAAGCAAGTCATACAAATCGAAGGCGAAATTGTAGGAAAAGACAGCAAAAGAAATTTGGAATCACAGATAGCAGAGGGGTTTGAAGAAAATAATTTGTTTCGTGTACGGCATGCAACAAGAGAGCGCCAGGCGCGTGAATTTAACAATAATCGTCATTGTGACTGGGACAGACGCGGTAGGTCTTTGTCGCCACGAGGCGAAAACTTTGACTATAAACACTTTTTGACTGTTCGGAAATTTAAGATCTTCCGCAATTCTAAGAATGACATACATCCATGTGCATGGTTAGATCAATTTACGTACGCACTTCCACCAAATTGGCCACTAAGTCACAAACTGGAAATTATGTGCGGCTATTAAGGTCCTCAGGGGATTCACTACACTAAGTGAATATGTGCCGTAGCGTGCATAGGGCCCCGAGCTGTAGTGGTGCTATTTCCCTTTTAGTTTTCTGCACCGCTGCCTACTCTTTTACTATTCTTTGCATCTGTCAAAATAACTCTTCTACTATCAATCTATCTAGAGAGTAAGTAAACAATAACCGGATATGACTATTTTACCCAATGATTTCGTAAATTACCGTTTGGACTTCACCTTCAGCAGCATTCATTCGTAGTTTAAAGGAAATTTTACCTGTTTATCGTCGTGACAATATTACTTCATATGTTGACGATATTCTTATTGCTAAACGTTCTTGGAGTGAGCACGAAAAAATTTTGGATTCATTATTACGTATTTTTGCAAGAGTTGGCATTACAATGAACTTGGAAAAATCTGAATTTGGACGTTCACAGGTGAAATTTCTTGGTCACATTATTTCTACAGAAGGTATTCTTCCTGATCCAGAAAAATTAGACGCTATTCGTAATTATGTTGTTCCTACCACAAAACGTGAGGTTCGTAGTTTCCTTGGTGTCTGTAATTTTCTTAGACGCTTTGTTAAATTAGACGATCTGGCCACACCTCGTTTATGTGAACTATCCGGAAAGAATTCTAATTGGTGTTGGGATGAGGAAGCTCAATCAGAATTTGAACAACTTCGTGATGCTTTAGTTGCTGCTCCACTTCTTTCACATCCGGATTTATCTAAAGATTTTTGTTGGACAGCATTATTTAGTTCACAATGACATTCTTTTTAAACGAAAATCGGTCGACAACTCTGTTTGGTTAGTTTGTATTCCTGATGAGTGGGTTAATAAGCTAATTTGGTATACGCATTTCAGTTATGGACACTTTGGTCCCAGAAAGTGCTTTCATAAATTACGGGAAAATTGCTACTTCAGTAATATGGAAAAACGAATTCGATCTGTTCTGGCCAAATGCAAATTATGTCAAAAGGCTAAGCTGGCAACTATTTCTCACAGAGCACCATTGTTTCCTATCATTCCAGCGAAATTAAAGGACATGGCTGCAGTCGATTTGTTCGGTCTAGAGGTTCGTTCTACTAATGGTTTTGCGTACATTTTCGTAGCAGTGGAGTTGACATCAAAATATGTGTGTTTTACACCGTTACGCAAAGCAACAGCTCGTTCAGTATCTAATGCTTTCATCAAACATTTTCTTAAGGAAGTGGGTCATGTTGATAAGGTTATATCAGATAATGGATCACAGTTTCGTTCTAAAATTTGGCTTCGTACTCTACGGCGTCGTAAGATTAAACCAATTTTCATTTCACTTTTTCACCGTCAATCTAACGCTTCAGAGAGATGGATGAAGGAAATCAATGAATTGTGTCGTCTTTATTGTCATCAGAATCACAGAACGTGGGATCAGTATCTTCATATTTTTCAAAACATTCTGAATGAACTTCCTAATGACTCAACTTCTTTACCGCCTATACTGATATTAAAAAACAAAGCACCGACAAATCGCATAACTGAAATCGTTCCTTTTCCGCCTTCACGGAAACTGCGGCATTCTGAAGTTGTCAACCTGGCTCTACAAAATATTGCATCTGCGGTTGCTAGAAGAGAGAAATCAGCTAAGCATCCTGGTCGTTCAAAAATCTTGTCAGTTGGTCAAAAGGTGTTAATTAAGTCTCATCGTTTGTCTCACAAAGGAAAAGGCTTGTGTCGCAAATTTTTTCTGCTTTATAACGGTCCATATAGAATTCGCAAAATTATTCATGATAACACTGTTGAAGTGGAAACTCTTAAATCACGACGCTCTAAGGGAATACATCATATATCAAACGTTAAAATTTTTGTGGAATGACATACTTTCGAGAAACCAACAGTTTACGTAAACATGCAGAGAATACCAGGATACCGCGCTGTGTTTTGGCGGCGGCATATACTCAAAGCAACAGTCAAGTCTACGCGCCGCACAAGGCAGTCGTTGACCGCAAACAATTGCTTCCTACGTCACGCGCCTACAGCTGATCGAGCGCTCAGTGCGAATGCACTGACAGCCGTAAACAAATACACAGTCTAAGTTCTCCGACTAAATTCAGTATAAAGCTATAGTGACTTGATGAATTATGTTATTAACGTTCAGTATTTTTCAGGATACGGTTGTATAAAATATTTAAGAACTTCAGGTAAATTCTGTGTGTCTCCGACGTTAAGAGGACTTGCTATCGAGAAAATTTCAGAAAGAATGTAATTTCCAAGAAGAAAATAATAAACTAAGAAGGTAACTATTAATTGAGTTTATTTTTTCAGGTAACATATTTCCACTTAGGTACGTACTTTAGACGTAATTTGCTGCTCGCAATTACGTGATTCATACTTTGTGCTAATTTCATGTTCTATGAATTTACTTGTGAAGCGACGTGCTTGCGTACATTTGCTGACTTTTGTCAATGTTTTACTAATGAACAGGGTTGTTATTTGTATATATTATGCATCGCTTTGCTGCAATGCTTTTTCACTGATGTCATATTTTTTTATTATGTGTCTGCTGTGTTTATTTATTTAAATTATAATTGTCACCTGATTAGTTGTGCTGATATGTATGTAAGTTATACTTTGTGATTTATCTGCTTGCGCCTTCATGTTTACTTATTAAGATGACATATGAACATTTATTTGCTTATGCTGATATGATGCTAATGACCTGTTTATTACGTAAGATATATGTTTGCTGCTATGCGTATGGATTGCATATTTATACATTTCTGTTTGTTGTCATAACTACTCTTCAATTTGGTATATAGAAATGCTGATATACTGTGTACAAACATAGAGTTTAGGTCACACTATTGTATTAATTATAGATTGTTCGCTTGCCAGAGCCTTGTCGTAAGAATTGTGCTGCATCCACTTGTAGACATTCTGTTCTCTACTGGTATATTTACTCGCTATTGCATGTTTTGCTTACGCTCAGTGCCTTATATTTTTAAGATAGGAAAATGAACTGCTATAATTCGACATAAACGACATTAGTACAAGAAACTTCATAGAAGTCAAATGAGCTGGAGGTTTTATGGAAGCTGTATAAATTTATGCTAATAGGAAGGAAGCTAACGACATGACATACCAAAACTAGGTTTAGACCATTGACAGTTATTACACTGCATTTTTCGTGAGCAATTGAAATAGGAAGTGACACTTGACACAAGAAATACTCCTCATGTTTGCTTCTGTTTGCCATGATTCTTGAAGTGGTGTACACACTGTGAAATATTATGATCATTCACACTCCATAATCGTACTTAATTACTGAGAGTTATTCGAACTAAGTCTGTTAGAGGTCATGTATGCATTTCTTTTATTTAACGATGGACAAGGTAACCAAAATCCATCTTATACTTTATAATGAGTAGAAGATTTGGGTCAGATGGATTACACAGAGGTTGTGTGTTGACAGTGTGTCTTCGGATTGTATGGAATGATGAGGTTTGCATTAGGATTTTATCTGTACTTGTTCGAGGAGACTGACTAGAGGAAAGAGTTGTTATGGAAGTGAAATGATATTGGCGATAAGGTTTATGTGTGTCGACGTATTGAAGAGGTATTATTGAGGTATTGAGATTATATGAAGTTGATGATTATTGGAGTTTTTGTGGACAAGTGGTAAGGTAAATGATATTGATGATAAGATTTGGATGTATCGACGTAAGAGGTATTATTGAAGTATTGAGATTATGTGATGCTGATGATTATTGGAGTTTTGGTGAATAAGAGGTAAAGTAAGTGAGGTGCATATTTTTTTTTTTTGTTGGTCTATATGGAACAAGGAGGATGAAGATAGCAGACTAGAACACTCAAGTATAAGAAAGATTGTCTACACACATTTTGTTAAATCAATAAGAAGTACATATTTTTTTGGAGAGAGGAAGTAGTTGCATATCTTGGCTCACTGACAGCTGTTCAGCAACTGTACATTTTGATCTGGCTTGGCAAACACTGGTCTTGACATGATGACTATGACATTGACTTAACTATTATTGACTGTTATACATTGCTGCCACTACTACTTGATACACATGATGAACATCAAATTTTGACAGAATTGCATTTACACAGTTAACACTATTCAATTACACAGTAGTACTTAATGTGGATGAAAGATGAGTGAGTGTGTTTTGTGTGTTTTCCTTTTCTAATCCTACCCACCTATCTCCTAAATATTATTTTATTTGTTTGTAGTGGCTTGCACTGACACCCATAAATATTATAGGTTTACTGATATTTGAGTATTTGTAATAGTTAATATGACAATTATCTGATACTATTTGTGTGTTTATTAGAATTTGTATGTTTATTGTAAGAGCATTGAGAATAATTTTGTAAAAGCATTTGTATGTGCGTTCAAACTATTGTTCATGCCTGAACTGTCTGATTAGTGATGGTGAATATTATGGACTGTTACCTGCACTTTTTCAACATAATGGGTGCCACTTAGAAATGATTAATTTCTGCTGATGAACTGTGTGATTAGGATAGTGAATATTATGGACAGTTACTTGTACTTTTTCTACATGATTGGTGCCACTAGGACACGTTTAATTTCTGCTTATAAACTCTGATGAACAGTGTGATCAGTGATAGTGAATATTATGGACTGCTGTCTGTACCTGCTCAACTTTGCTGGGTGCCACTGATGAACTGCTTCTACTGAGATAATGTCACTTGTTGGGGTCTGCACCTGTTCATCAATGCTGGGTGCCACTAATGGAACTGTTTCTACTGAAAGATGTCACTTGTTGGTGTCTGCAACTGTTCAACATTTCTAGGTGCCAATGATGGACTGCTTCTACTGACATAATGTCACTTGTTGGTCTCTGCACCTGTTCAACATTGCTGGGTGCTACTGATGGAACTGCTTTTACTAAAATGATGTCACTTGTTGGTGTTTGCACCTGTTGGCCATTGCTGGGTGCTGCTGCTGGAACTATCAACTATTTTTTTTTTGTTTGAATAATTAAAAGTATTTTATGTGAACATTTGTATAATCAGATTTTTTGTGTATTGTGTAAACTATTATGTAAAGCCACATGTATGAAAGAATTTGTATTGCCTACTGTATTTTATATATTAGGTTATTGAAAGGTCAGTGCAAAGCCAAAATCTTATCTAATTATGTGATATTTACGTATTAATATTATCTTTTATTTTTGTCTGTATTTTTTTGACGAATTTGGTGGTATTTTCACCACCAATGCTGGCAAAAATACCATCATATTCTAGCCCGTGGAGGAAGGGCATATGAAAGGTGGCTACACTGAGCCACAGCGCCAGAGAGTTTTGTTTCGCCGCCTCCACTGGCAGTGATTATTGAGAAGTAGCGGAGGGCAGTGCTTGTTGAGAACTCGTAGTAGGGAGTGCTTGCTGAGATGTCATAGTGACGAGTGCTTGTCGAGATGTGGCAGTAGTCGATTCTTGTTGAGATGTGGTAGTAGCGAGTCGGTGTGGAGATATTGTAATGATTAGAGTGCTTTTCATCAATATAAATGAAGGTAACAAACTACTTTTCTTTTTCTCCTTATTTCAATGTCCTGAATAATGCGTCATTACAGGTTCAGTCAACAAAGCATCTGGCTTGTGTTCTTGTGTTAGAGTGTAATTCTGATTTTCTTGCGCAATTATAGTATTTCTAATTTTTTTTATCACGTCAGTATAAATGGTATTTGAAATTTCTTGTCTTGTTGAAGAAGAACCGTGCCAGATGTGTACGTTGAGTCATACTTCCACACACAGAACAGTTATACTTGTGCTTTGGTTTCGTAGGTTTTATAGTTGCTGGGGACTTAATTAATTAATTGTGTTAACGAAAATTTTCATTTCATTCTTTGTTGTTGTTCTATGCAGTCAGATTGCGTAATAATACTAGTCAGGGCCAACCGTTTACGAGACACAGCGTAATCGGACATACAGCTACCAAAAATAAAAATGATTTTCAAATTTAATAATTAAGCCCCCATGCAAACTTTCCTCATGTCAGCACGTTGTAGGTGTCGCCACCGGCGCCAACCTTGTGTGAATGCTCTGAAAAGCTATTCATTTGCATATCACAACATCTTCTTCCTGTCGGTTAAATTTCGCGTCTTTAACACGTCATCTTCGTGGTGTAGCAATTTTAATGGCCAGTACTGCAAATAACATTTACACTTCCACAAAATAACTTTAGCTGGCCGCTGTGACCAAGCGATTCTAGGGGCTTCAGTCCGGAACCGCGCTGCTGCTACAGTCGCAGGTTCGAATCCTGTCTCGGGCATGGATCTGTGTGATGGCCGTAGATTAGTTAGGTTTAAGTAGTTCTAAGTCTAGCGGCCTGATGATCTCAGATGTTAAGTCGCATAGTGCTTAGAGCTATTTGAACCAGTTTTGAACTAAAGAACTTTAACTGCGTGTGAAATTATAATGACTGTGAAGTAAAATTTATTCCTTTTTGGACGCATGCAGAACTTTATAGATCACCAAAAATTTCACGGCTCTTTTCTCTCCTAAATTATTTCTTAAATTGGGCCAAACAAGCTCGTAGATGGAGAAGATTCTTTCAGTGGTTGTAGTGCTGGCAGGGCAAGAAGTGAGGCTTTTCACAAAAGAAATAAATCCTGTTGGTAAGTTTCCCTTTTTTTCTCTCTCTATCTTTTCAGCTCCATTATTTTCCACCATTTGTATGGATGGAACTGTGTTACAGTTGCATCAGGAAACATAATAGCAAGGCAATAATTAAATCAGCAATCCTTAAAGACGTGACACTTGCAATCTCCTCTGCATGCATCTCTATGAGCCAGTTTTCTGCACTTTCTTCTTGTTTAACAGTTCATCTTCTCCCTCAGAGTCTTGAATTTAACGTATTATCTAGGTAGTGAAAGGGTTGTAATGCTTGTTCCTTTTGTTCTTTTTATCCCGATCTCATTGGGTTCCATATCAAGACTTTCTAAAAAATCGATACGTATTTCGACAGTTTGTGTAATATTTGTGCTGTCACCTTTTTCTAGTAATGAAGTACTTCTAACAAAGAATGGGTTAGTGTTTTTAATAAACTAATTAAAAGATTTAAGCTGACCTATTCAAAGGACAATAAAAAACAATCCCAAAGAAAACAGCCCCAAAAAAGTAAATTTAACTTACAGGGTTGGGTTTTTTAATACTCGGGTTTTGGTCAACCCTGTTCCTATTACTCTCAATTTTTTCGTCTTCTCGACACGGCCTCTGTTTCTGTTTTCTCTGATTTTATTCAACTAAAAAATCTTTGCGCCAGGTCCATCTTCAGTGGTTAATGCCTCCCGCTTTGGATTTTTAGATGGCAACGTGCGACAACGGTCTGGCTTGATATGTTTGCGATATGATGTATGCAGCCATGATCATTCCAACTCACACTTAACATCATTCACGAACAGAAATCGTCGACAGAGTCGTCGATAGCACATCTTATTACGTACTGCAAGAAAGGTAAATAACCAGAAAAACGCGAAACAGACATTTGAAAATTTGAATACGGCCATAGTAGGCTGAAAATACAACTCGTTATCTATTTTGTACGCGGTAAGAGTATAAAGATTGAGGTTTCTACACTACGTTACTAACAAAATAAACATAATTTCTTTTGAAAGCGAAAACGATTTTGGTTGGTCACAAAAAAACATTACAAAACAAAGCATGCCCTCTCCTAAGTGTATATCTTGAAAAGAAAAGCACTGAAAATCTTTATCACATGATGATGATTATCATTCCTTAGTAGTGAGTATGTCCTCCCCGTACACGGATGAGTTCATTCACTATGAGAGGCATGTTCTGTATGAAACCATGAAGTTTATCTCGGGGTACGAAGTTCCACTCCTCAATGTCAGTTTCAGTGAGGTCCTGCAGATTATCAGGTGGATTCGGACGCTGTTCAATGGCCACTTTCAATTGGTTCAAACGGTTCAAATGGCTCTGAGCACTATGGGACCAAACTTCTGAGGTCATAAGTCCCCTAGAACTTAGAACTACTAAACCTAACCAACCTAAGGACGTCACACACATCCATGCCCGAGGCAGGATTCGAACCTGCGACCGTAGCGGTCGCGCAGTTCCAGACTGTAGCGCCTAGAACCGCTCGGCCACTTCGGCTGGCCCTTTCAATTGGTCCCAAGCATGCTCAACTGCATTCATGTCTGGGGACTGTGCTGGCCAATGCATTCGATTAATGTTACATCTGTGAAAATACCAAGACCCTGTTAGAGTGCCGGCCGAAGTGGCCGTGCGGTTAAAGGCGCTGCAGTCTGGTAGATTACAGACCTTGACCATTAACAGGAGCAATTGGAGCAATAGTTCTAGTATCAGGATTAGCAAAATGATTTCACCTATTTAACATTAACTTATTTATAATCGGATTTGGAATTACCCTACTAACTAATAATCCAATGATGACGAGATGTAGCAAGATGTAGCAAGACCGCTAAGGTCGCAGGTTCGAATCCTGCCTCGGGCATGGATGTTTGTGATGTCCTTAGGTTAGTTAGGTTTAACTAGTTCTAAGTTCTAGGGGACTAATGACCTCAGCAGTTGAGTCCCATAGTGCTCAGAGCCATTTGAACCTGTTAGAGTGCAGTGCGGTCTTGCATTGTCATCGACTAGGATGAAATTACCGACTTCACGGCTGTAGTACCTTCCAGTCGTTGTAGGATCTCTTGGAGGTATCGGGGACCTGTCAAATTGCAATACATGACAATTAAAGGGTTCCGTTGTCCCGTCTTTATTGCCGCCCAGAACACTACGCTTCAACCTGCCAATGGATGGACTTTCTGAACGTATCAGCGGTCCTGGTGTCGTCTAGCGCTTCTCCAAACCCTAACACCTTTAGTGTCCGATCGCAAACCAATCATGGCCTCATCAGAAAACATTTCTTTACTCCATTCTGCATTTGTCCAGTATTGATGTGTAAGAGCCCAGATCCTTGGACTGCGTCGGTTCCGTTGGTACAGTGCAAAACTTCTCATTGGCGTTCTAGAATGAAGACCACTGTGGTGCAACCTTCTTCTCACTGTTTGGTCTGAGATACAAACCCTTGTTGCTCAGGAGAAGTCATTTACAACATTTCTGGCACTTAAAGCTGGGCGCCTGCGAGCCGACAGTTGGGGGAAAAGATCCTGCAGTGGTGTTGTCATACGACCACTGCGAGGTGTATCGTTCGCATTTTCCGTCTCTTTGTACTTCCTCCACACTTCAGACACACCACTTTGAGTGACATGCAACCGAGCGTCAAGATATTTCTGTGTACGACGTGCTGAAGGTAAAGTAACTATTCTGACTCTATCAAAGTTTTGTATGCCTGTACGTGGAATGTTAGTGCAATTCTGAACACAAACTTAATGAAACTGTTGTTGTTACGGACTGTTCGCGGTGTGCAGCTGGGGCAGCAGTATGTTTGCATGATTGGGAAACGGCCACGAAGTTTGTCAGTAGTAAACACCGTCCAGTATATGGGCTTCCAATGGATAACGCATGAACTATCTAGGTCAATGAGACCTTTAGTATCGTACATTACATTTTACAATGGTATTCTAAACTTTTGTTGAGCAGTGTATATGGCACAGTATCCATCCCTGGTTACACAGACTGAGTACTATCACCCAGGATCAAAATCAGTGTGTTAGCTTCACTGCGACAATGATCCATTTATATTCCAGCTATTGCAATTTACACTGAGGTGACAAAAGTCGTGGGATACCATCTAGTATCGTATGAGACCTCCTTTTTCCCAGTGTAGTGCCACAATTCGCCGTGTCATGAACTCAATTTAAGTCGTTGGAAGTTCCCTGCAGAAATATTGAGCAACGTTGCCTCTACAGCTGCCCATAATTCCGAAAGTGTTGGCGGTGCAGGATTTAGTGCACGAACTGACATCTGGATTGTGTCCCATAAATGTTGGATGGGATTCATGTCCTGCGAACAGGTTGGCTAAACCATTCGCTCTAACTGTGTAGAATGTTCTTCATACCATTGCGAACATATGTGGACCAGTGGCATGGTTCATTGTCATCAATAAGAATTCCACCTTGTTTGGGAACATGATATCTATGAATGGCTAAAATGGTCTGCAAGTAGCCGAAGATAACCAGGACCCAGTCCGTTCCATGTAAATACAGCCCATACCATTATGGAGCCACCACCAACATGCACTGTGCCTTGTTGAAAAGTTGGGTTCATGGCTTCATGGGGTCTGCGCCACAACCGAATCTTACCATCAGGTCTTACCAACGGAAATCGGGGCTCACCTGACAAGGCCTCGGTTTTCCAGGCGTCTAGAGTCCAACCAATAAGGTCACGAGCCCAGGATAGGCCCTGCAGACGATGTCGTGCTATCAGCAAAGATTCTCGCGTCAGTTGTCGCTTCCACAGCCCATTAATGCCAAATTTCGCCGCAGTGTCCTAACGGATACGTTCGTCGTACATCCCACATTGATTTCTGCGGTTACTCCACGCAGAGTTGCTTGTCTGTTAGCATCTTCGATTCTCTCGGTTGTTAAGTGAAGGCTGTCAGCCACTGAGTTGTCTGTGATGAGAAGTAATACCTAAAATTTGGTATCGTCGGCACACTCTTGACACTGCGGATCTCGGAATATTGAACCCCCAAACGATTTCCGAAAATGGAATGTCCCATGCGCCTAACCCTAACAACCATTCCGCGTTGGAAGATTGTTAATTGCTGTGGTGCGGTTATAACCGCATCGGAAAGCGTTTCACATGACTCACCTGAGTACAAATGACAGCTCTGAGAATGCACTGCCCCGTTATACCTTTTGCACGCGATACTGCTACCTTCTGTATTAACTTTAATAACACGTGTGTGAAAACACAAGCTTCGATCGACTAGACCCACCAAAACTCAACGTGCAGTACAACAAGGATGGCTTAAGAAAATGATTGTGACCAACAAAACAATCTCTGTATAAAGTATGTCAGTACTCTCTGCATCCAAGAGATCTACAAATAAGAAGACACTGTGCCGCATAATGTTTATGTATAGGAAACCTAGGTAAGACCCTACAGGATACTAACAAGCGATTGAGAAAGAACTAAAGAAATGAATGGATGTCAAATGATCACAGGCTGGTGACTTCAAATCGACACAAGAAATGATTCCGTTCGAAATAGTAGGGTGACCTGATCCCATTTACCTATACACAATAGGATAACAAGTGTCCATATTGTGAAATGGGTACTCCTAAGCACGAAAATTATGTGTGTACGTAATACTATACAAGTGAAAGCAAAATTCGAGGAATGGGTGCGTACTATGTTTGTAGAAACAAGAACTCGTGTTCATTTTTACAACAAACAATGGCTAATTGCTCACTGGCCGATTTAGAGCAATAGCTAAATCTTACAGCGGGCAAATGATAATAAATAAAACGTGTAATTAAGTATCAGAACGCTGAATAGATGACTTTACAAGACGTGTTGTTTAGACATACCACTAACATTACTGCTTTAGTCTCTCTCTCTCTCTCTCTCTCTCTCTCTCTGTTTGTGTGTGTGTGTGTGTGTGTGTGTGTGTGTGTGTGTGTGTGTCTGTGTGTGTGTCACTCTCTCTCTGCCTCTACTTCTATTTCCCTGTTCCTATTTCTCTCTATTTCTTTATAATTGTCTCTCCGTTTCTCTTATTTGCATTTATCTTGGGAATTTGAAAAATGAACAAATACATCTAGAATTCGACTTATTATGCGTCTCTTAATGTTACACGATCAGAATCTTACGCGAATATGCTACAAATTTCTGACTTGCACAAAATGTTATAGAAATGAGAATGATATGGAGTACAAGTTGAGGCCTTAATAGTATTTCAGAGGACCGTAGAAAATATAATCTTGTCACCATCGTTGTCATTAACGTACAATACTATCGCATCCAAGCGAACAAATTTTTCGAGTGAATGTTTATAGAAGATGGCGTAATAGTCTCTTCGAAGATGATCGACATCTGTTTTGCTTCCTAACTTTCAGAAGAAATCAGAAAGATTTTATCTGCGACGATGTTTATCTGCAGTATTAGCTATACGCAACAAATTCTCCGTTATAATGGATAACTTACTGGACATACCTAGTTTCAAATTGTTTTCCTGAAAAGTAGAATTGATTTCCTGAAAAATAGTAAATATAATTCATCATTTAAAATTTGGTATCCAACAAGAAATGCTTAGAGCTTTGCGTAGGTTTATTTAACTTCGTCTCCCTAGATCGCTGCTAATCTATACTTTACATTAACATTTCTATTTCTATGTTTTTCTTTTTGTGTTATACAACGATAAAGCCAGTAAAGTAGATTCATTAGTTTCTCTGCAATACTGTGACCGAGCGGTTGTGGGCGCTTCAGTCTGGAACCGCGCGACCTCTACGGTCGCAGGTTCGGATCCTGCAGCGGGCATGGATGTGTGTGCTGTCCTTAGATTAGTGGAACTCCTGAAAACGAGGCTATGAAACTGAGCAAGGAAGAAAAGAAATAGAAGCGCAAAATCAAACTGACAACATTTTCATTCAAAAGCTGACGAATATATGAGTCATTAATATTACATAATTTTCATCTGGTGACTGGTAGCAGAAAAAGGTATTCTACAAACAAACGTACTGTACATGTAGTTTGGTGTGGTACAAAAGCAAGAACGTACAGCACATTAAAACTAATAAAAATGTTTTAACAGCTTTGTCTGTGATGAAAACTAGCTGCTCAGGACAACTTAGAAGGCAACTATTTGGGCTCGAACGAACATATTTACACCAGTCCCATGAGGTATCATTTGAAGGTCCCTGGGTATACCGTGCTGAATTCGACCTTTGCCTTCCGTTACGCCAGTCGAGATCAGTAGAGACGGTGCAGTGCGTATGTGAATTTGCATTTTGTGAAGATACTTGCGTTGTGAAGCGTAGCGTCAACTGGGTCGGCGATTGGTAATCAAACCTGCTGATGTATTGCGATTGATTGAGATGAAGTTGCGACGAACTCTTCGTGAAGATGATATTGGTGTAGAAGATGATTCATTCACATGTTTTCTGGAATCTATTATAGGGCTTAGAAACGAAAACTGTTTTAACATTAACACATAATTATAATGCTAGTGTCTCACTGCAAGCGGTAGTGATTCGGAAAATTCGAGAAGAGGGATGGAAGCGGTAAACGTGAATCCCAGCCTTCCCCAGATAAGAAGCTTAAAGTGTTATCACGGTGTTTGATGACAGTGCACTTGAGACCATATACGATGACTCGCTTAGCGCCCGGTACAGAGCATGCGTAGACTGTATGATCTACAGAGATTTTGTTGTTTTTGTTTTTATTTTATCGAATTTTTATGTTGTTTACAAATTGCAATACCTTCTAAGCTTTCCACGCTAATTAAGGTCATATAAGCATGGTCTTCTCCGAATGTATTTCTTCCCAAAAAGCGATTCTGGCAGATGGAGTCCGGAATTTTTGTTAAGCATGACTTTTGCGTTCTTGTGGAGATATTTACATAGCAACTTTCATTCCCTAACGAATATTTATTTATATCTATCCGAGAAGTGAAATATGAATTTTCATAAATTTGGCTTTAAAATTTTTTAATATAACGAAACATTTTCTTAAAAATTTTCATGCTCTGTTGTACTCGCTCGGGGGTTGAATTTCCAGAATCATTGAAACAAGCATTTTTTTAATCCTAACCGAGGAGGCAAATACCAGTTGTCACAAATGTAGCCTTAAAAATCCTTTAGAAGTTATTTACTAATTGTTTATTTTCAAAAACTTTTCACCCACTATTTTAACCCCTCAATGGTCGAATTTCCAAAAATGTTGAAACACATATCTTTTTATTTTCTGACCGAGAAACTAAATACCAGTTTTCGTAGTTCTAGTTTCAAAATTCCCATAATAGCGATATACTTTCAATAAGCCTTTCAACCTATATTGCACCCCTTTAGGGTCGTAATATCGAAAAATACCTTGTTAAACGACGCCTACAGTGTAACAGACACAGGTTCTCCTAATTTCAAGTTTCTGTCCTTAGCGGTTTGGGCTGGCCGATGGTGAGTCAGTCAATCAATCAAGGCTTTGCCTTTTACAACATTACCATGTCGGAGGTTTCTACAGATATGACAAGCTGCTGAAAGGATATCCTAAACTCAAAGCTAAAAACAGTATTAAAAGCTACTAGACTATGTGGCAAAAAAAAGAGAAGGCAATACAATTTCCGAATGAAATCGTACACTGCACTTCGATATCATCAATCAGCGTGTAATGGCTAAGTTTGATGAAGCTCGAGAATGCGGTTTTTCCGTTTATCATTTGCATTACAACAATGGTCACTGGACGTAGCCAGAAATATCGGGTGCACAAACTTTACACCCTCGATGGGATTTATTCCTAACTTGAAAATGGAGTTAAGGATAAGATCGCCCGTGTAGCTATGCTCCAAGCTCGAAAAGATAAGGACGACGAAGAAGAGATTATTGAAAGATCTCAAACATTTGTTGCTGAAGGCAGTGCACGTATTACGTCAGAAAATATCAAAATCAACTGTTTGCAACTGTGTTCGGAGTCAGTTCAGGTACGAATTATCTACCGAAAGAACGCTATCCATGAAAGGTGAGAGAAACACTGTCTCGATGTTGTAGTCAGTTAACAGTGCAACACACAGTTACACTATCGATTTTGCTACATCAAGGGATGGATGATTGGCGAACAGACTTTATACACATTTCCGAGAACCAAATAGAAAGTTTGGACCCCGTGTCAAGGCAAATAAAAAATAGTGCCGTCCAAATATCTTCTTAGATGCAAGTGTGAGCGGGAAGATGACGAAAGAACATTTGAAGACGTCAATTTTGAATCCCCATTTAGCGACAATGTCACTGGTGCTTTGTGAGTCGAAGTCTAGACATAAGGATGAAGGGTACTACTGGAAGCCTCTGGAGGAAAAGATGTAGTTTCAGACACCATTCCACTACGAAATATGCACAACCTCTGGGCGTCTACACTGATCATCCAGAACATTTTGAACCTACCTAATAGCCGGTATGTCCACTTTTGGGACGGACAACAGTGGCGATGCGTCGTGGCATGGAAGCAATGAGGCCTTGGTAGGTCGCTGGATGGAGTTGGCACCACATCTGGACATACATGTCACCTAACTACCGTAAATTTCGGGAAGCTGGCCGATGAACTCTGACGCCACGTTCAACCACATCTCAGATGTGTTCGATCCGGTTCAGATCTGACCAGTTGGGGGGCAGCACATCAACTGGAACTCCCCACTGTCTCTCACAAACCACTCCGTCACACTCCTGACCTTACGACATTATCTTGTTGAAAAATGACACATGACCGTCATGAAGGTGTGTGTCTGGTCTGCAACTAATGTAAAATACTTCTTGGCCGTCATGATGCCCTGCGCGAGCTCCACTGGTCTCACAGATGCCAACGTGAATGTTCCCTAGAACGTAACGGAGGCGCCGCCAGCTTCTAACCGTCCCGCAGTACACGAGTATAGGAGCTGTTTTCCTGGAAGAGATGGATTTGCGCCCTCCCATCGGCACGATGAAGAAGTTATCGGATTCATCAGACTATGCAACGCTGTGCCACTGCGCCAACGTTCAATGCCGATAGACACGCACCCATTTCGATCGTAGTTGCCGACGTCGTGGTGTTAACATTGTCACGTGCATGTGTCGTTGGCAACAGAGGCCCATCTTTAGGAGTGTTCGGTGCACTGTGTGTCCAAAAACTCTTGTACTCTGCCCAGCATTAAAGTCTGGTGTTATTTCTCCCACATTTCGCCGCCTGTCCTCTTTTACCAGTCTGCCCAGCCGACGATGTCCGACATCTGTAGTGAATGCTGGCCGCCCAATTCAACGATGTCTGGGCGTGGTTTTTGTGGTGTCACCGCCAGACACCACACTTGCTAGGTGGTAGCTTTAAATCGGCCGCGGTCCATTAGTACATGTCGGACCCGCGTGTCGCCACTGTCAGGGATCGCAGACCGAGCGCCACCACAAGGCAGGTCTCGAGATACGGACTAGCACTCGCCCCAGTTGTACGGACGACTTTGCTAGCGACTACACGGACGAAGCATCGCTCATTAGCCGAGCAGATAGTTAGAATAGCCTTCAGCTAAGTCAAAGTCTACGACCTAACAAGGCGCCATAGCAATTGATAGTTTGATAGTTATCGTATGAAATGTCTCATCAAGAACGCTGTATACAAATGGTGGATTAAAGTTAAGTATTCCAGCAGCTACGTACTTTTCTTTATAGCATTTATGAAGTATCCTGTTTCAGACCATCAAGTCCGCCTGCTTGCTTAATGGCCGCCTCCCTTAAATAATGTGCGTAGTGTTGGCAATCTGTCAACACTACAGTTTTACCTTGGTTTCGCCACGTGTTGAAGACACTCACCACATCACTCCTCGAACACCCGATAAATCGTGCAGTTTCCGGGCCTTTACAGTCTGCCCTCGATTAAAATCAGATAGACTGCGCGCCTTCCCAATTCTAAACACGTACAGCACGTTCACTGATACCACATGTATCGTGCATGTCTGCCTAGTGGCCATTCCTCCCCAGGTGTCGCTGCTATCGTCTGTTCTTCCCCAGGTGTCGCTGCTATCGTCTATTCCTCCCCAGGTGTCGCTGCTATCATCTGGACGGGTTTATATCGATAGAAGGTCGGTGATCATAATGTCCTGGATGAACAGTGTTTTTCTTCAAGCAGTATAAAATTTCTACCAAGCGAATAACAGATTTTCTTAAACTACGTTCCAGGAACATGCAGTCAACATTGCATGTAAGATTTTTCTCACGATAATGCGTTGTGTCATTCGAAATCAATTATACGCTGAAGGATATGGACCAATTCTTAGTTAAGCATGGCAAAATACTGCCTACGATATTCGTGAATCTTTGGGCAACTTCAGCAGTGTCATTGACGTAGCGTTCATCTATGATATTGTAGAATACGCAGTTATGACATTGATCAAATTCCTTATCTTCACTGTACATTTTGCCGTCCATTCATACTGCTTGGAGCATTTTATTGGAAGTCCTCACTTGCAGTTGCCGTTCAGATATCTGCATTACGTTTGGCTTCTACAATGACATATGCAGTGACATCAAGACCATGTCTGCAGTGTCTGGCAGTAAAACGACACTCGCCAGCACACTGAGCGGTACGTAATGTTCCTGTAACCAAAATTTCGTGGATATTTATTCATTCGAATGCAAATACTTCCATTGTTAGTGAAATTTTATGATATAAGGCTACCACCCTTTTGAATACAGCTAGAGTTTGTTTCTGTTATATACAATATGTGATTCAGAAGAAAGAACCCAAAGTCGTAATCCGAAAGTAAGGTCCGATCGGTCAGGAAATGGAAATCACACTGAAAATCCGATAAAGCTTTGCTCCCACCAAGTATGAGTGTCCGTGAGAGATTTAGCCTGATTTGATGCAGCCCACACATCATAACTGTCATGCATTTCTTGCTTCATGACAGTTCTCGGCCGCAATGAGGTCACCGCCGCAGCGTTTTCGATGGGAAGTGTTTGATCGCCCTCCATACAGCCCGGACTTCGCTCCCTCTGATTTTCATCTCTGCTGACATGAACCGCTGGCTATCGAGACAACGTTCTGGCACAGACAACGAAGTGCAGATCAACGTAGAGAATCGACGAAAAGGGCAGGCGGCTGCCTTCTATGACGAGGGTATTGAAAGTTGGTACAACGCTACGACAAATGTCTCAGACGGAGCGGCGACTATATAGAGACGTTACTGGAAGGTATGGCTAACTACTGCATTTAAAACTTTTGATTTTCACTATGGTTTCCACTTCGCAGCCGATCGGACCTTACTTTCGGAATACTCCTCGTAATTGTGTTTAACATAGCAACTCCGTCCCAGTTTGTTAGATCCCTATTAGTGGTATATGTTTAAGTTAAAAATCAGGCAATTATGGAAATATGAAAACATATATGTTATGAACACAACTTGTGTTCATAACACAGGCTTGTCTCACTAGGGGTAAGATAGATACTGCCTACAGGAAAATTAAAGAGACCTTTGGAGAGAAGAGAACCACTTGTATGAATATCAAGAGCTCAGATGGCAACCCAGTTCTAAGCAAAGAAGGGAAGGCAGAAAGGTGGAAGGAGTATATAGAGGGTTTATACAAGGGCGATGTACTTGAGGACAATATTATGAAAATGGAAGAGGATGTAGATGAAGATGAAATGGGGGATAAGATACTGCGTGAAGAGTTTGACAGAGCACTGAAAGACCTGAGTCGAAACAAGGCCCCGGGAGTAGACAACATTCCATTAGAACTACTGATGGCCTTGGGAGAGCCAGTCATGACAAAACTCTACCATCTGGTGAGCAAGATGTATGAGACAGGCGAAATACCCACAGACTTCAAGAAGAATATAATAATTCCAATCCCAAAGAAAGCAGTTGTTGACAGATGTGAAAATTATCGAACTATCAGTTTAATAAGTCACAGCTGCAAAATACTAACGCGAATTCTTTACAGACGAATGGAAGAACTGGTAGAAGCGGACCTCGGGGAAGAACAGTTTGGATTCCGTAGAAATGTTGAAACACGTGAGGCAATACTAATCTTACGACTTATCTTAGAAGAAAGATTAAGAAAAGGCAAACCTACGTTTCTAGCATTTGTAGACTTAGAGAAAGCTTTTGACAACGTTAACTGGAATACTCTCTTTCAAATTCTGAAGGTGGCAAGGGTAAAATACAGGGAGCGAAAGGCTATTTACAATTTTTACAGAAACCAGATGGCAGTTATAAGAGTCGAGGGGCATGAAAGGGAAGCAGTGGTTGGGAAAGGAGTAATACAGGGTTGTAGCCTCTCCCCGATGTTATTCAATCTGTATATTGAGCAAGCAGTAAAGGAAACAAAAGAAAAATTCGGAGTAGGTATTAAAATCCATGGAGAAGAAATAAAAACTTTGAGGTTCGCCGATGACATTGTAATTCTGTCAGAGACAGCAAAGGACTTGGAAGAGCAGTTGAACGGAATGGACAGTGTCTTGAAAGGAGGATATAAGATGAACATCAACAAAAGCAAAACGAGGATAATGGAATGTAGTCAAATTAAATCGGGTGATGCTGAGGAGATTAGATTAGGAAATGAGACACTTAAAGTAGTAAAGGAGTTTTGCTATTTAGGGAGTAAAATAGCTGATGATGGTCGAAGTAGAGAGGATATAAAATGTAGACTGGCAATGGCAAGGAAATCGTTTCTGAAGAAGGGAAATTTGTTAACATCGAGTATAGATTTAAGTGTCAGGAAGTCGTTTCTGAAAGTATTTGTATGGAGTGTGGCCATGTATGGATGTGAAACAGGGACTATAACCAGTTTGGACAAGAAGAGAATAGAAGCTTTCGACATGTGGTGCTACAGAAGAATGCTGAAGATAAGGTGGGTAGATCACGTAACTAATGAGGAGGAATTGAATAGGATTGGGGAGAAGAGAAGTTTGTGGCACAACTTGACTAGAAGAAGGGATCGGTTGGTAAGACATGTTTTGAGGCATCAAGGGATCACAAATTTAGCATTGGAGGGCAGCGTGGAGGGTAAAAATCGTAGAGGGAGACCAAGAGATCAGTACACTAAGCAGATTCAGAAGGATGTAGGTTGCAGTAGGTACTGGGAGATGAAGAAGCTTGCACAGGATAGAGTAGCATGGAGAGCTGCATCAAACCAGTCTCAGGACTGAAGACCACAACAACAACAATAACAATGAACACAACGATTTTTCTTAGGTTTCACTTTCTTGGCATGTGCTGAATACAGGGTGTCCGTTAGTTTTTATTGTTTTATTCTGGAGTCATCGCTTACTCCCATGATTAAAACTGTTTTAATTTCGGTTTTCAGTGTCTACAGCCTTGTTTGATTCATCAGCATTACAATATTTAATTCATAATTGTATAGGTAGGTGTGTTTGTTTGAACAGAGACGAACTTGCTTCGTTACGGTTGAAATCTGATCAGCTGGAGATAGTTGATACTCACTCCAGCGTGGCCACAAACAGGTTGTTTCCGAGCATACCAAGAACGTGACAAGCGTTGTTTTGTGTTCTGGGAACTGTAACCGATGCCACCTGCATAGCATCGTCACTGTACCTAACCAGTTTGAAAACAAAGGCTTGCCTGTAAAACCTCCTGCGGATGTTCTAGAATCTTTCACTGTGTATTGAATATAAATACAGAAAATCCTACCAGTCTTTTTTTGAAATATTTCTTTATTGTCATAAATCAGTTTTCCAGTCGTTTCAGGCTGATCTTCAGATGAAGCACATAGAAGTTACGTCTATATTTCCGTGGCGTGACAGTGGGTACTGACTCTGTGACTGAAACACAGACAAAAAACTGTAATGTGTCGCTATGAATGACATTATGTGAAAACTTTAACGTGGCAGTTTCAGGCGGGAAATGTGTTCGACTGTGGTTGCGGAAAATACCGGTGGAGATTTGGCCTGAACCACCACACTGACGACCATGCCAACCTCATCAAGCAATTGTGCAGTTGCCGTTACCAAGTGCTTCTTGTTTTTCGCTTCACAATGTGTCCCACCTGAAGGGTAAAAATTGTACTGTATTTGAGTACAAGTGCTACTCTGAGATGAAGAGGTCAGTGCAGGATAACAATTCGCGGCGGGCCGCATTAAACCAGTCAGAAGATTGATGAAGGAAAAAAAAACTAATTCACACAATAGAACATTTGTTTGTCGTATGTTATCCGTCTTCAAGGCCCTATTTTCTCATAAACGCGTGGGCACATCAAGTTCGGGTTTATGTCAGTTTCGAAGGTCTATGGTTCCTTGGCGGTGTAAAAAAATGCTAGCTTCTAAGTGTATGCAATCAAAAGATACAACTGTTTCAGTGACATATTTTGATACTCGAAAACTCATCCATCAAAGGCTGTACGGTTCTGGCTGTTGACCTAGAATCATGAAATTTGACGAGGAGCAAGATTTCGTGGTACAAGAAAAGGAAAAAAATCGAAAAATTGTTAATTATAATTATAATACACGAATATATATTTTTGTCATTTCTTATCCGACTGTCTGCTCCTTTTTTTCTCAGGAATGGATAGACGTATCAAGCTGAAATTTATATCGCATACTAAAGGACCCTTGACCACGTAATTAACGCTTTTCGTGTTTTTTCCTTTACTTGTAATGTGAAAGCTTGATTCTTGCCAAATTTCATGAATCTAGGTCAACGGGAAGTACCCTATATATTTTGATGAATGAGTTTAGGAGTATCAGAATATATATCGTAAGTTCAATTGCCAGTTGGCATAGTTTATTTAATTTATTTAATCGTATGGCTAGGGCCCCCGACGAGCAGACCGTCCGCCGGGTGCTGGTCTTTCAATTTGACGCCACTTCGGCGACCTGCAACCGATGAGGATGAAAGGAGTACGATGATGACAGCACAACACCCAGTCCCTGGGCGGAGAAAATTCCCCGACCCAGCCGGGAATCGAACCTGGGCCCAGAGGATTGACAATCCGTCACGCTGACCATTCAGCTGCTGGTGGCGGACAGTTAGCATAGTATGTTAATATAACTGCAAACTTAATGAAATAAATGAAACAATACAATATTAAATGCGTAGTTACACAAAATACACGACTGAAACTTAAAATTAAAACATTCACGAAAGTCTCGGTATTCCTCGCACCGATATCCTGCCAGTATCGGTATCGTTCACCGAGATTCTCGATTCCCGGGATGGATAAACTTTCCAAATACATAATTAAGTTTTAACAGAAGTGAGTGCACGAGCCTTACTAGCAATTATCCAGATTTTTTTCGTCGTTTGCGCTCTCATGTCGTTCTGTAGATGCACTGCCAGTATTGTGGCTGACCAGCTGATTGTATAGAACGCTCTTGGTTTTTAAGCCGTGTTGAAAAGGAACCTGAGCATTTTAGCTTCAACGACAACATCCACGGAAGCGTGCACACTTAACTCGTAATATTTTGTCAAGTTCTTTGGGACGACAAGCAAGAGTACAGAGTATGGACAAAATATCGAAGCAACAAAAACACAAAGCATTACCAGGCCTAATACGACGTAGAAAACCTGTTGGCATTCAAAACAGCTTCCAGTCGTCTCCTGTATGGTTTTCAAAGAACTCCTATACCATTCTTCCTGCAAAACAGTGGCAAGGTCAGGTAATGATGATGGAGGTGGATAGCGACCACGAACCCTTCTCTCGACAGCAGACCACAAAGGCTCAGTAATAGTGAGACCTGGTGACAGTGGTGACCAGGGAGGATGCGACAGTTCATCCTCGTGCTCACGAGAAGCCCTGGACATGCGGACTGTATGAACGAGAGTCCTGCCGTCTCGAAACGCAGCATCAACACTGAGGAACCCACATTGTACTATAGGATGGACCTTCTAAAAACCCTACCACAACAAAGGCCAACAATTTAATTATGATTTTAGTGTTGCTCACGCTGCTAAATATTGCAGTTTCGGGCAACAACAAAGTTATATTATGTGGCAGGTGTCATTAGAGCACAGTTAATAAAGTCATTTCACGAAATAATGGATAAACTAGGCACTCTTCTTTTCGTGTTTCCCACGCTGGTGTCATAAACTCATGGCTCAATCGTCGAAAATCTAGGTGGTGATGATTCCAAGCTCGGATGCAAAGAGGCCTAGGTGTTATACTGCGATATTCAAACGTTTTATAGATGTGTTTCATAAACCATTCTTGAAGATTAAACTTTTGAAAGTTAGCACAATGGTGATGTAAAAAAAGCAATCAGCAATCCGAATTTAAGTTACACTTCTTTTTTATTACTTTTGTTGCAATATCACGTAACTCACAAAACATCACTTCACAATATAAAACATACTTGAAAATATCTTCCTCTCTGTTAAAGTTCACATTTTATAAACTGACTACAATTTGCGTCTTTTCAACATGACGACCAAGACTTGACTCTCTAATAACCGCTTACGCGCCCAAAAACCAGAGTTACAAGTACGTCAAAGATCGTAGTGACAAAAGAAAGAATTCACATAAGAATAATATCATTGCAATATAAACATATCGATGTATCAAAGTACCTCTACATTAATGAAATCAAATCTGAATGTTGTCTCAGAAATATGTTAACTACTTTACAGAAACACAGTAGAATGTTGCTGATATCGAGAGGTTGAGATAAGGTGCCGTAATGGTAACGTAATTCAAGTACCATTACAACCTGATCAGCCAAAATGGTCACATAATCCTTTGCAATAATGCGACCTGCAGAGAACCAAATCAATTACCACGTTATGGCTCCCCCAAATCATCACCGAGCCCACCATGTTTCATTCTCGTGACATAAAATTGGCTTGAAGTTGGTAACAGGGTGAAGCAACACTCATCCGACCAGATAACTTTCTTCAGCTGCATCACTTCAGCTGTGGCTCTGGCACCACGTTTTCCACTCACGGGCATTTGTATCACTAAATGTAAATGTCGTGTGACAAGGGCCTCGCGTAGGATAGAGCGTTCGCCGGGTGTAAGTCTTTCGATTTGACGCCACTTCGGCGACTTGCGCGTCGATGGGGATGAAATTACGATGATTAGGACAACACAACACTCAGTCCCTGAGCGGATAAATTCTCCGTCTCAGCTGGGTATCGAACCCGGGCCCTTAGGATTGACATTCTGTCGCGCTAACCACTCAGCTACCGGGGGTGGACATTTGGATCACGGTGCAGCTCACCCTGCAGTTCCCTTTTTATGGTGCTCCGTGTTGTTTTGGTGCTGAGAGGGTTCGCGAGGACATTATTCAGTTGTGCAGTGACTTTTGCAGCTGTCGTCCTCGTGTTTTTCGTCACAATCCTCGTCAGTGACCGTCTGTCACCACCACTCAACACGCACTTTAGCGGATGATGTTTTTCCCGTTTCCTGTGTACGCAGTATAAATCTTCGATACGGTGTCTCTTGAAACACCAAACTCTTCGGCTCCCTTGGTTACGGAAGCACCTGCCCTGCGAGCACCAACAATTTTCCCACGTTAGAATTCAGTTAGCTCAGACATAATTGCACTCACAACTGCACAGAACACTGTTCTGGCAACCATTGACACTTGCAACGTATTGAGGACATTGCACAGGTGCCGTTCGGGGTCAAATTCAACAGCGTATTACCGAAGAACACTGGAGATTTTAGAGAGATCGGGAGAAAAAGAAACTTCAGATGGAGATCTTTGTCCACACGCAACAGAGAATCGCATTCATAGGAGGCAAGATCTGCCTATGCAGCTGCTAGTTCCATCTTCTCTACAACCGACCATCGCTGTCAGTCGCCATCACTCAGCTGCAAACAACATTGCGAACGTACTGCCTGCCGTCTGTCAACGTGCAAAGTCACGTGCTGCTGAGGGAGTGGCTTAGTGGCTGGCGTCGGCACCTCTAATTGTGACATTCTGTCATTAGATGACGTTCCCGGACGAGGGTTCCTGTCCTCAATTAGTTCCTCACGACAGCCTCTACAGCTCCTCGCAGTTTGTCGGTATCGTTTCGTAACATCCTGTATATGTATATTCAACTGTCTGTAACTACACTCATGCTCATAAATTAAGGATAATGCTGATACATGGTGAAACAACGCTCTGGTGGGCGGTTTGTGGATTTAAATCACCTCGGGTATGACCATGCGGTGCATTTGACCTGCGGTCGTCGCACGGTGCCGCTGACAGCAGTCCACATACGTACAGGTGTGTTGGTGCATGTCAGAGTACGGTGCAGTGAGTAAGTGTTAGATGTTTTCAGGCGTGCTACTGGTGACTGTGTGTCCAAAATTTCTCAAAAAACACATATTGATGACGTTATGAGGGGTAGAATACTAGGGCGACTCGAGGCTGGTCAAACACAGCAGGTCGTAGCACGGGCCTTCTGTGTGCCACAAAGTGTGATCTCAAGATTATGGCAACGATTCCAGCAGACGGGAAACGTGTCCAGGTGCTACAGTACGGGACGTCCACAGTGTACAACACCACAAAAAGACCGATATCTCACCATCAGTACCCACAGATGGCCACGGAGTACTGCAGGTAGCCTTGCTCGGGACCTTACCGCAGGCACTGGAACAGTTTTCTCCAGACACACAGTCTTCAGACGACTGAGGAGACATGGTTTATTCGCCCGGAGACCTGCAAGGTGCATTCCACTGACCCCTGGTCACAGGAGAGCCCGTAAAGCCTGATGTCAAGAACACAGTACATGGTCATTGGAGCAGTGGTCCCAGGTTATGTTCACGGACGAGTCCAGGTATAGTCTGAACAGTGATTCTCGCCGGGATTTCATCTGGCATGAACCAGGAACCAGACGCCAACCCCTTAATGTCCTTGAAAGGAACCTGTATGGGGGTCGTGGGTTGATGGTGTGGGGTGGGATTATGATTGGTGCACGTACACCCCTGCATGCCTTTGACAGAGGAACTGTAACAGGTATGTCCACCTTTTCAGGAGTGCAATTGGTCCCACCTTCCTCCTGATGGATGACAAGGCACGGCCCCACCGAGCTGCCATTGTGGAGCAGTACCTTGAAACAGAAGATATCAGTTGAATGGAGTGGCCTGCCTGTTCTCCAGACCTAAACCCCATCGAGCACGTCTGGGATGCTCTCGGTCGACGTATCGCTGCACGTCTTCAAACCCCTACGACACTTCAGGAGCTCCGACAGGCACTGGTGCAAGAATGGGTTGCTATACCCCAGCAGCTGCTCGACCACCTGATCCAGAGTATGCCAACCAGTAGTGAGGCCTGTGTACGTGTGCATAGTGATCATATCCCATATCTGATGTCGGGGTACATGCGCAGGAAACAGTGGCGTTTTGTAGCACATGTGTTTCGGGGCGGTTTTTTCAACTTATCACCAATACCGTGGACTTACAGATCTGTGTCGTGTGTGTTCCCTATGTGCCTATGCTATTAGCGCCAGTTTTGTGTAGTGTCACGTCGTGTGACACCACATTCTGCATTTATCCTTAATTTATGAGCATGAGTGTAGAATGTTACTATCGCCCAACGTTGTCAATTTTATTTTTCCTTGAAATAGACTCCCTGCTTTTCTTCTTTTATGTGTTGATTACGCACCTACTTGTTGCTGCTATACTCGTCTGTTCACTTTTTTCGTACGTTTAACACGTCCATTTTCTTGTTTTATAAACCGACTGATATGCTTTTGTTTGTATTTTTCATTATTAGGTATGATGGTGGCTGCAAAGTGAAAATAAGTCATGAATTTTAATAATCTAACAAATGACCGAGACACTGTTTTCTGCAGTGTAATCTTTTGAGGTACATTCCATATTCAACACCCTGCCCCCCAACCCCCCCTCACGACCCCCATAGCCACCGTCCCCCCAGGGCATCCGATATCAATTTGACGGGCAAACCTGGGATGCTACCGAACGAGACGTGCACACCTTGTAACCATCCTGTGACCAGTGTGTTACACTTTACCAGGTAGCTATCCTTACTCGAGTTGTTCATGCGTCAAAATTGATTAAGATCCTCGAAAATCCTTATGAAACGGAGCTATTTCGTTCGTCTGAAGACTTATGATCGGCACTTATTATTCGCAAATGGGGTTCAAGTACTCGCCAGCCATCTAACCTATAGTTGTTTCCATGAATATATTAGGTTCTCGCCGAAGTA
The DNA here is from genome assembly GCF_023864345.2 of Schistocerca serialis cubense. Taxonomy (NCBI): domain Eukaryota; kingdom Metazoa; phylum Arthropoda; class Insecta; order Orthoptera; family Acrididae; genus Schistocerca; species Schistocerca serialis. The sequence goes on from NC_064645.1 coordinate 216,133,620, forward strand.
GTTGCTTTAAATAGGTTACATCCTGTCTCTTCTGATACGGTTATCCATCTGAGATTGTTGTATTTTCCTAATGATATCGACTGAAAGTTAAATATGAGCTACTGTCCAACTAAACCTCTATCAGGTGGAATTTTGACGTAATTAATTTTGTTCTCTCTTAATGGACTACTATTTAAGAGAGTTTTACACCAAACGTGTTTCGCCTTCATTTAGAATGTATCGTGAGTGGTGACTAAAGTGTATTTCTGCTTTTTCTATATTCTGAAGTGGACAGGATACTTCTTCGTTGCCAGTCGAAAAATACTTGGTAGGATTTCTTCTCTTCGTCTTTTTTTGACTTTAAGAACTTTCCCACCACTGCTGATGATACTTCGTCAATAAAAGCGAAACGCGACAGATTAAGCTGAAAAAAAAAACAATAAATGATATATGACAGCTACTTCAGAGACGGCCATCCAAGCAAATGTAGTCTATTGTCATAATTATTTTAAAAAAATTTTCTACACTTCGTAGTTACCTGCTAAAATTTCAGAACTGCTAATAATATAAACCAACAGCCTCTTTACTGTCTGATGCGGAAATTTCTTCCAACACCAGCTATACCAAATAATCATTCGTTAGGGGTATTGGCTCTGAATCAGATCATAACGAAAAAACAGAATATGATGCACTCGCCCATCTTGATATCTAAACAGCTGAAGAAAGAAAAAGTCTCTGAAGAGGTTTTCATTTTAGGAGAACAGCCACAATGCTGATTCCGTATTCTCTCCCGTTCTCTCCCTTTTATTTTTTAGGTTCACGAGATAGTCTGACGACATATCACGGAAACTACGATTGCGGTAACATCGTGGCTTATCGCTGACGTTTTGTTGATCTGCTGAAGTGTTGCAGATTCTCATGGCTCCTCAGAGCGAGTCGGCCTACATTTGTCGCCTGCACGGCCGGACTGTGTTAACGCAGCCAGAGAGGGCCTCGTCCTAGAAGCAGCAGACCGTGGTTCACGCAGAACGAGGTCGCGAGGATAGCCGCCTGTATCCGGCACCAGACGACCGCTTACAGCATCGGGTAAGGGGCTACATCTCAGCCAGAGCTACAGAGCAGTCTAAAAGTGATACTTCCATTGCAGAAAATTTACTGACAGAAAAAAATCGCATCACTAACAAAACAATTAATGTAGAGTAATGAAATTTCGGGAATATATTTGTGTCGATGACATATTTAAGTGATTGGCAATTGCAGGATCACAGGTGCGAGATAAACCATTCCAAATTTGAAATGCTGGTACATTAATAACCGGTGCAACTGCCGAAATGTTGAACGCAAGCATGCAAATGCGAATAGATTGTGTTGTACAGGTGTCGGATGTCTGTTTTTTTTCATCAGTCTTCTGACTGGTTTGCTACGGACCACCACGAATTCCTCTCCTGTGCTAACTTCTTCATTGTTTAAGCTATTTATATCGTGATTTGGCTGTGAATGTTACATATTTGTGTCGAAGTTGACGGTGTGAATCAATAAACGCTAGCCAAATAAAAAACATGTTTGCCGAGAGTTGTTTATTGGAAACTGGTTACGAAGGGTGCTAGCTGACACCGATATTACTGCACTTGGCCTCCCGCGGCCGCTATCGAAAACGTTACAGATAACAGTTACAGTGGTGACTAAAGAAAACACGGTGTGAATGATTTCAAGACAGCTGTGCTTTTATAGCAAGTTCTTGAGTGTGTGCTTGTGGAACACCGTGATAAGGACTCTCGACAAGCCAATCGAGGCGCCCTGACTCATATGTGCAATAAAATTGTGGCCAACTAATAGGACGATTATTTTTATTTGTTGTTAAACACAGAGGCGCCACAATTGGAATTATGCAGGTGAGGGTAATATGGACTACTGTGGAAGCAGACGAGCAGTGTAGATTACTTCAAGGTAGCGTTAACAGCGGTTGAACCTTATCTCGCAAGCACGGCATGATCTGCTAATGGCAACTAATGGCAAGAGGGGCGGAACCAAAGGGCGTGTTCTGGAGTCTCACGCAACTGGTAGGGCGCCAGAGGCGTGACGCAGTGCACGAACGTTCTGGGAACAACTGCTGGACTAAACGACCCGCAGGCTGTAAGACACCTTCTATGCTTACCAATATCGATGGCAGGCGATGCGATAGAAGAAGACTGTGAAGATGAAGCAACGAAATTCCATGTATCATGTACCCTAGACTATGATTACAACATACATTCGTAATCCAACGACAACTACCATTTGTGCAAAAGTGGCATCTAAACACAAACCTAGAGACTCAGTAATCATTTACCTCCAATCTGGGAAGAACAAACTGTTGCAGCATGTAGGAAATCTCTCACCTGCCTACATGCTATCAAAAAATTTAGGAAAATATTTCTATTTCAAATTAAACAAAAATTAGTCCAGACTTTAGTCCTACCTAGCCTGCGCTGCTCTGATGTAGTTTAACACTACACAAGTAGTGAAAATTCCAGATGTTCGAGCTAGCAATGAATGCTTGCATAAAATACATGTGCAACATTCGGTTGTTTGATCATATCAGTTCCTTCCATTGGGTGCGATCGGATAGTCAGAGTGTGTTTTATGCGCTCTGTTTACTTCGTCGCTTGTTAGTCACAGATGTTCTCCCTATCTTTCCTCACATATCAAATACCTATCATCATTCCATAGCTGCAATTCGGCTAGCATCTTGACTGTAGTTTTGCGTAACACTAAATCTTTCTTCATCTCCTGCTCCCTTTAAGCCATACGACTATGGCAAGATTTAGACTGTTATAAACGTCGTATCCAAAACAACTCTGCAGTCAAGAGAATAATACAGCTATATCTGTTATTATCGGCGTAGCTTATCCTCTCAGCAAATCCCAGCTGTTTCCTTTCTGTCCGACAGCAAGCTAGTTTCTCTCTCACTTTGTAGACTGCCTTTGTAATTTTCTCATATCTTTCTATTTCTGTTTGCTTCCTTTCTTCTCATCCACCGGCCGCTGTGGTCGAGCGGCTCTAGGCGCTTCAGTTTGGAACCACACGGCTGCTACGGTCACAGGTTCGAATCCTGCCTCGGGCATGGATGTGTGTGATGTCCTTAGGTTAGTTAGGTTTAGGTAATTTTAAGTTATAGGGGACCGATGACCTCATATGTTAAGTCTCATAGTGCTTAGAGCTATTTGAACCATCTTCTCATCCAATAACCTTACCCTATTAGTTCTTACTCTTCCTCTGACCAGCCAACATCTTCTCCACATTGACTCCTTCTGTACTGTTGCGAGTCACTTCTTTTACATGTCACTACATACTTTCGACGAGAACGTAATGATAAAATTAAATGTAAATGTCGTGTGACTTGGCATCCCGTCGGGTAGACCGTTCGCCGGGTACAAGTCTTTCGATATGACGCCACTTCGGCGACTTGCGCGTCGATGGGGATGAAATGATAACGATTGGGACAACACAACACCCAGTCCTTGAGCAGAGAAAATCTGCGACCTAGCTGGAAATCGAACCCGGACCCTTAGGATTGACATTCCGTCGCGCTGACCACTCAGCTACCGGGGGCGGACATGATAAAATTGCTTAGTATTAATAAAACTGACATATTTTTTCTACAGATATTATTATTTTTATCATTATTACTGTCTGCTGCAGATGTTCTATGGATGTTGTACTGTTGACTCACTAAGGACGTAAGGTTAGATATAAAAGAGGGCCTGAAGATCCTAATCTTGCTGGGTGAAATAAATGCATAAATAAATCCACACAGAAAACCATGGTAAAAGGCCTGATCTGCTAGGACAATTAGAAATAATATTATACAAAGAAAAATCTTCTGAAAACATGTTTAATGAACAAACGGAATTTTTTCAGTAATTTTGAAAGTTCTTTTCCTGACGAAATAAATATTTAATAATGCTCGCATTTGACAAGATACAGCTACATTTGACATAATCATAAACGTTTGTCTTATAAAAGATATTTATGTACAAATAATAATACAACAGGCTCGTATCTTCTTTGAAATAATAGCACCATGTATTTTTAGAAATGCAGTATCTTTACATTTGAAATTCCTTGACTTGTTTCGGCATGTGTAGAAAAATGTACTGTAGAATAGAAAGTGTATATATGTACATAAACATAATCTACTCATAAGCTTTCATTGAAGCGGTAAGGAATGATAGACGACATAAGAGATTAAGAGTTTTGGTGGAAGAAGCAGCTTTTTATTTCATACTTTCTATTGTCTTAAGTACAGCGAGATGTTCGAGTTTTCACTCATTGTGGAGCCAGAGCCTTTTCAACCAAATAGCAGGTGTTCTGGTTGTGAGGCAGAGGGAATCCTAACTGGATTCATTTGGAAGGTGATTTCCAGTTCAGTTTTTTGCCTTGCAACAGAGTGAAGCCTCCAGGAAACCTTCGCCAGAACTATGGGATAGCAACAATATGTCTCGGATGAAAATCTGAAAGGTTAATGTACTTGTGTAAGTGTACACAGAGTGAAGATGACAACTTGCGCGACATGTTGCTGTCGGTGATAGGCTATTCGAAAGAAGACGACTGTGAAGAGCAGCGAAATTTCACATATCATGTATCCTAGACTGTTATAAGAAGGTAGACGTGGAAGCCAAAGAAAATCATGATTTTTGCAGAAGTAGCACGTAAACACGAGCCGAGAGATGACGTAATCATCGGCATCAGTTTGCTGTAGAATTATTGAGGATATTTTGTAGTTGCATAGTTTTGTAGTTTCTTACAGCATTCCGCAACAGCGATCGTTTGTAACTCTGAAACGTCCCCTTTGAACAATTCTGCACGAGACTGTGCTTAACCTGACACACAATATTTTGTTAGCGCAACGCAATCTGACTTTCAAAATTCCCTACAAAAGGATGGCCCTGACTAATATTAAACTATACCTTTCACAAATCACTTACCTCACAAAAATCTTCGCTGCTCAAGCTACTGCAATACAGCGAGCGCCACTACTGCCAGCTAAATAAAAGATTCAAACTATGGAAGGCACTAACTACTGATAGGGATAGTTAGCAAATGAAAGATATTAATAGAGAACGAACAATGTATTTACCTTGATATCATCATATATAAATATAGCAGTTCATGACAAATTACAAATCTCCGCCATCTCTCTCCCCACATCCACCACTGCTGGCGGCTCACCTCCAACTGCGCAACGCTACGCACTGTTCACAGCCAGCTGCCTAACACTACAATGGCGAGTATTACAACAATGCAAAGCAGCCACAGACTGCACACAGCACAGCCAGTGATTTTCATTCAGAGGTGGCGTTACCAATAAGAAATCCTAAACAGCCTACTTACATAAGAACCTAAACAGCCTACTTACATAAAGAAAACATAAACAGCCTACTTACAACTCATCTTGCATTGTTTGTTCACGAGGCGCAGAGACCTCTATATATCAGAGCCTACGTTATGAATTTTCAGATATACGAGTTTCGCATCATTGCCTCCTGAACCCAATACCCCTATGCTGTGATGCGCTACTGCTGAAATTAATAATGGCCTTCAACGACAAGTCCAAGCTTGAAAGAACCACCCTGAACAATCCGGACTACAGCTCAGTATAAAGAATACTGAATACCTATTGGTGGTATACATCTGCGAAAGACAGATAAGTACCTTGGCTCAAAAATCACAAACCGCTTCAGCAAATGGCTTCACTGTCAGACACTGACTTCTGTGCTTTGTGATAAGAGGATCACGGACCTGCTCAAGTCAGTTCATCGCCCACAAATCAGCTCATTTGCCTTGTATGGAGCAGAAAGACGGCCCGCAACAAAATAAGCAGAGCAGTGACTTACTATCATAGAAGCCCACATTCTTCAGAGGACATCTGGCCGGATCCTTCATGATGAAATTCACAGGCGATATAGTGTGGCATATATCATTGATAAAATGAGACAAAACCGTCTACGGTGGTATGGGCATATACTTCGAGCAGATGAATAAAGAATATCGCAACATGGGTTTTCGTTGAAAGCCGATGGCAAACAACTCATTGGGAGGCCGAGCCAAAGTTTGCTAGATGTCTTAAATCTACACCTCAAGGTCGCGCGGTGTAGCCGCATTTTCTAAAGCGTCTTGCCACTGTTCTTGCGGCTCCCCCCGTCGGAGGTTCGAGTCCTCCCTCGGGCATGGGTGTGTGTGTTCTGCTTAGCGTAAGTCGGTTTAAGTTAGATTAAATAGTGTATAAGCCTTGGAGCGATGACGTCGGCAGTTAGGTTCCATAGAAACTTACCATAAATTTGCAATTTCCTATACGCTTCAAGCTAGTGGGCCTCCACCGTGACCAAGTGTAAGGTCGCATCAAGTGGACTGGAGTCAGAGACGAAAGGTTTGACCCTGCTGCATTGCTGACGAAGAAGGAGAAGAAGATGAAGATGATGAGGAAGAACAAGGAGAAAAGTAATGTAAGAGCAGTTACGCAATTGAATTTGAAGGCTTTTTAGCAAACAGTACAAAGAGTCGTCAGGACAAGCGAAGGCTTTGTCTGGTGTATCATAGGTAAATTTAGTAGGTTCTTTACCGTTCGCGATGTAAACAGGGTGACTTCTCAATGCGTACAGGTATATCGCCTCTAAAAATTTCGGATAATCCGCAAGTAAAAATTCCACAGTCAGGTAGCCCTCCATGGAGTGGGTGCACGCAACGACTGTGGTTATATTGAGTTAGATAGAGCAGCAATCAGTCGTAGAATTAAGTTGCTGTAATATGACATTTATAGTCACAACGCAGATCAGATTTCGACCTGTGTCAGGCCATTATCAATGCAGTGCGGAATTGTAGCAGTTGTTCGTGCTCAAGTGAATGCTTACACAGTTCAACCATTACTATAATTGTCATATTAAAGCAACTTAATTCTACGACTGATTGCTGCTCTATCTAACCCAATTCCACAGTCGTTTTCGATTGCTCCCAGCATGATCTCTAAGCCGTTTTATTTTCCGTACACAGTGAAACGTTATCCTGTACAAACGACCATGCAGACAACGGGTTAGGTCCCTGAGACTGGACCGGCCGGAGTGGCCGAGCGGTTCTAGGCGCTACAGTCTGGAACCGCGCGACCGCTACGGTCGCAGGTTCGAATCCTGCCTCGAGCATGGATGTGTGTGATGTCCTTAGGTTAGATAGGTTTAAGTTCTAGGGGACTTATGACCTCAGCAGTTGAGTCCCATAGTGCTCAGAGCCATTTGAACCACTTGAACCCTGAGACTGTTCAGAGACGACGCAGTTGTATACAGGGAAGTCACGTCTATAAAGTGCTAGAAGACTTGCAGGCGATCAGTGCTTTGTGCAAGGACTGGTAACTTACCACCAACATGATTAAATGAAATGTCAAAAGCCAAAGGGGCGCTACGTTCAGGAAATGAGCGTTAGGATTGGATGCGAAATCCCCGCATTCTAGTCCAAAGTATGTAGTGTCTGGTTTGTTGTTCCCTTCCTCCGATCTGCTGTGATGTGTCAGTGTGTATCTGTGTGGTGCGGATGACTGCACAATACGACTATTCTTACTGTATTTAGAAGTTCGTTACTGTAAACCACATATACATTCTGAGACAAAAATAACGAGACATCAAGAAGGAATCATCAGGATGGGATGGAAATCGGTAGACGTGACGTACACGTACAGACAAACAAATAATTACAACTTCAGAAAAACTGGATGATTTATCAAGAGAGATCCACAAAATGAGAAAATCAATAACAAGTTGGTCCACCTCTGGCGATTAAGCAAGCAGTTATTGGCTTGTCATTGATTAACAGAATTATTGGATGTCCTCTTCAGGAATATCGTACAGCCGGCCGCGGTGGTCTAGCGGTTCTGGGCGCTCAGTCCGGAACCGCGCGACTGCTACGGTCGCAGGTTCGAATCCTGCCTCGGGCATGGATGTGTGTGATGTCCTTAGGTTAGTTAGGTTTAATTAGTTCTGAGTTCTAGGGGACTGATGACCACAGATGTTAAGTCCCATAGTGCTCAGAGCCATTTGAACCATTTGAACCAATATCGTACAAAATTCTGTCCAACTGGTGCGTTAGATGGTCAAAATCTCAACCTGGTTGGAGGGCCCTGTTCATAATGCACAAACGTTCACAGCTGAGGAGAGATCCCGTGACCTTTCTGACCAAAGCAGTGTTTGGTAAGCACGAAGACAAGAAGTAGAAACTCTCGTCATATGCGGGCAGGCATGATCTTGTTGAGATGTAAGCCCGGGATGGCTCGCCACGAAGGGCAACAAAACGGGGCATAGAATGTCGCCGACGTACTTGGTGCTGTAAGGGTGACGCAGAAGACAACGGAAGGGGACCTCTTACGAAATGAAATGGCAATCCAGACCATCACTACTGGCTGACCGGCCGCATGGTGGGTGACAGTCAGGTTGATTTCCCATTGCTGTCTGTGGCGTCTCCAGGCACATCTTCCATAGTCATCAGGGCTCAGTTCAAAGTGGGACTCACCACCGAAGACAGTTCTACCCCAGTCAATGAGCTTCAGACCGAAGGGGTGTCTGGAAACGCCCAGGACATTGGTACGATACCAACCTGACTACCACCTGCAATATGGCCCGACAGCCAGGAGTGATGGTCTAGGGTGACATTTCTTTTCATACCAGGACGTCTTTGGCTGAAATCTGTGCCACCCTTACAGCACAGCAGCACGTCAACGGTATTCAACACCACGTTCTGTTGCTCTCAATGGCAGGCCATCCTACGTATATATTTCAGCAAGATAAAGCATGTCTGCAACGGCGAAAGTTCCTACTGTTGTTACAAAGTTTCTGCTGCTGCCTTCGTGCTTGCCAGACCCTACATTTGCCAGCAAGGTCGCCAGATCTCTCCCCATTTGACAACATTTGGAGCATTACGGGCAGGATCCTTTAATCAGCTCGGAATTTTAATGATCTAACGCGCCAACTAAACAGAATTTGGCACGATATCCCTCAGGAGGACGACCAATAACTCTATCAATCAATGCCAAGCCGAATATTTTTTTGCATAAAGGCCGGAGATGGACCAATATGTTATTGACTTGCTCATATTGTGAAATTCTTTCTCTTGAATAAATCATCTAATTTTCCAGAAATTATTATCGTTTGTTTGACTATACAAGTACATCACATCTACAAATTTCCGTCTCAATCCGACAATTCCTTCGTCTTCCGTCCATTTTTTTGTCTGTAAGTGTATAATAGCATTGAAATAAATTGTTTTATTCTTACGCTGTAGGCTAAGAATAAATTCACTACAGTTGAATATTAAGTCTATAGAACAAAACTGTCTTTCTTACCGTTTATATGAATGTGACTCTCAATTGACCCTTTGGTACGCAACGAATTTTGTATACAGGGTGATCCATTGATAGCGACCGGGCAAAATATCTCACGAAATAAGCATCAAACGAAAAAAGTATAAAGAACGAAACTCGTCTAGCTTGAAGGGGGAAACCAGATGGCGCTATGGTTGGCCCGCTAGATGGCGCTGCCATGGGTCAAACGGATATCAACTGCGTTTTTTTTTTTTTAGATAGGAACCACCATTTTTATTACATACTCGTGTAGTACGTAAAGAAATATGAATGTTTTTTCGCTTTGTGACAGATGGCGCTGTAATAGTCACAAACATATGGCTCACAATTTTAGACGAACAATTCGTAAAATGTAGGTTTTTTAAATTAAAATACAGAACGTAGGTACGTTTGAACATTTTATTTCGGTTGTTCCAATGTGATACATGTACCTTTGTGAACTTAGCATTTCTGAGAACGCATGCTGTTACTGCGTGATTACCTGTAAATACCACATTAATGTAATATATGCTCAAAAAATGGTCCAGCTAAAACATTCATATTTGTTTACGTACTATACGAATATGTAATAAAAAATGAGGGTTCCTGTTTTAAAAAACGCAGTTGATATCCGTTTGACCTATGGCAGCGCCATCTAGCGGGCCAACCATAGCGCCATCTGGTTTCCCCCTTCAAGCTACACAAGTTTTGTTCTTTGTAGTTTTTTCGTTTGATGCTTATTTCGTGAGATATTTGGCCCGGTCACGATCAATGGACCACCCTGTATAATGTTACTGTGTAGTAACAGGGTATCCAGCTTAAATATATAGTAATATAAAATGTAAAAACTTGAGAAAAATTAGAGTTATTTATTGACACTACGTTTCTACAAATATGGTAACAGAAAATGTTTTTGTGTGGTGTCACCACCAGACACCAGGTGGTAGCCTTTAAATCGGCCGCGGTCCGTTAGTATACGTCGGACCCGCGTGTCACCACTATCAGTGATTGCAGACCGAGTGCCGCCACACGGCAGGTCTAGTCTAGAGAGACTCCCTAGCACTCGCCCCAGTTGTACAGTCGACTTTGCTAGCGATGGTCCACTGTCTACATACGTTCTCATTTGCAGAGACGACAGTTTAGCATAGCCTTCAGCTACGTCATTTGCTACGACCTAGCAAGGCACCATATTCAGTTACTGTCATCTGAATAGATAATATTGTGAATCATGTACCGTCGAGAGCGACGTTCATCATTAATGGATTAAAGTTAAGTATCAAACTAATTACGCCCGCTTTCTGAATTCTAATTCCTTGTCATGTTCCAGACCTCACGTCAGCATAGTTCTTCCCTCCTCACGCCAGCCTGCGTGAGCTAAAACGCGTGCATTTCGGCCTCCTCTAGTAACACGGTGTTGGCTCTTCTGCCAACACAACGTTTTATATACCTAATGCATCTCGAGGAGCGCGCTATTAATGACTCGACAGACGTCTGATCTGTATTCGACTTCTTTGCAAGTGTTTTGCAGCACTGCAAGCGTAACAGTTGCAATAGTTGCATGGCGCAGATCTGATGGATCGCGAACTGGTGTCTGGTACACTTGATTCTTAATAAACCCCCCTACATTAAAAAATCAGTTACGGATTAATTCAGCAGTAGCCTCTGTAACTGTGTAGTTGTAGTGGTGGCCCGACATCTATTGGCACCTGCTAGTATACCGAAGCTGCTTCTCCGATTTCTTGATTGTTACGTAAGTGCGAACATCGCCAGCTAGTCGCTGCACTTATTCACACAGAAAACGACGTTGTACCAATGTAACGAACTTTAGCTCCACGAGAGGGAGCACACACGACACCTTCTGTATGGACTCCACAGGGCTTCTGAAGCGCGTTTACGTGACAAAAGCAGTCACACACAAGCGCGTGTGGTACCGACTGCCGGAAGAAACAACATTTTCAGTTACCGTACGTGGAAAAGCAAACCGCCGTTACATGTCTTAATCACGTCTTAAATTATTACACTGCATATTATTATGTGTTTAACGGGAACACCCTGTATAAATAAAAGAGTCTGTGACAAGCAAGTTATCTCATTATGATTGCCATTGTCTTCCTGCTGAAAGTATGTCTCGATTCGCCCTTTAAGTGCAAAGAGATACCAGTAACGTTTTCCGTTTTACCTGTATCATGGAGGTGACCATTATTCAATGCGTTGCTCCAGTCAGGGCGATGCTCCTGTAAACTTATGACGTGGTATTTGTGAAAATTAGGTCGTTATGTTACATAAGAAGTACACTATTGTATTCGTTTTTAAATTATGAATTATTATTAACCACTTAGATTCTCTACACCAACTGCTAATGTAGAGATGTAGTACCAGATGCACCATTTTTGTCAATCACATTTGATACTTCAGCGTCCTTCGAAATCCATGCGCGATATTCACAATTTCCTTGCACCCTCAACATGATTTTTATTATGGTTAAATTTTGTCAATACCTCGCGCACACAACCGACTGTGACCATACGCCATATTCTCTCCCATCCCTCTTTGATCGTCGCTTCCTTCAGATTATTCAAGATTGTGACCTTCGGAACCTCCCCCTGTGTGTCACTCTCTGATCACATGAACCCCACGCAAGGGTCCCAAAAGTGAGGTTGACGAGCGCAACACTTTGCATCTACATCTACATTTATATTCCGCAAGCCACCCAACGGTGTGTGGCGGAGGGCACTTTACGTGCCACTGTCATTACCTCCCTTTCCTGTTCCAGTCGCGTATGGTTCGCGGGAAGAACGACTGTCTGAAAGCCTCCGTGCGCGCTCTAATCTCTCTAATTTTACATTCGTGATCTCCTCGGGAGGTATAAGTAGGGGGAAGCAATATATTCGATACCTCATCTCTCCTTTCTGAACGATTCCTTTCTACACACTACCTTTATAACTAAAGTATGAAATCCAAGGGAGACTGAGTACAGTGAAAAACTCAGGTGCTGATTTACATAATAAAAATTAGTAAAATTTGTGTAATAAAAATCTGTGAAGTCTGAGGATGGTCACGTTACAGCTGTGGTAAGTGCTTGCACGGTGTAGTGTTGTATTTGTGTTGTTGCAGGTAAAGTGAAGGGAGATGACGAAACACAGAGTCAGAACATTGCCTACTGCTCTCGGAGAACACCAAAGGGTTCACGCTGTTATGCTTTCCCATCTGAATGACAGACCACCTGTAACAGTGTCACATGGGCTCGCTCTATGAGACATTGCGAAGGGTTTTGGGACTTGATCCAGGAAATGGGCAAAGTCAGATGATAAGCACTACCATTTTCTTCTCCGTGTGCTAGCCGAATAATTATGGTGAAAATTTCTTTCATAACCTGTATTCGAACCTCCAAATCGAGAGCCACCGCACAAGTAGGCGTTAGTGATATTGGTTATGGAAGCCAATGAAATGCACAGCGTCATTTGAAAAATCTGCACACGGTAAAATAATCAGTTTTTTTTTTTTTTTTTTTTTTTTTTTTTTTTTTTTTTTTTTTTTTTTTTTTTTTTGGAGTCTTGCATTCCCGTTTGGACGTCATCGCTCTAATTAGCTGAGTCACTGCATCAGAAGTGGCCTCAGTGGTTTGAAAACGTTTTCCTCGGTGTGGTTTCTGGAGTTTTGGAAGAAAATTAATGCGTGGTGCGCTTACGTCAGGCCTGTAGCGTGGGTTGTGTAGGACTTCTCTAAAACTGCATACCGACTGGCAATACGCAGTTGTGCATTAATCATCCAGATACAGCACTCCAGCTGTGGAAGAGTCGGATTTCCTTTGGCGAACCATTATCGCAAAGCATTTGGCAGGAAGTCCGTGTAGTATCGCCCTGTTGCAGTAGTTCCTGGGGCACTATCTGACACTGTCACTTCATTCTTTTCTTATGGCGTAATCATCGTCAACTCGACTTTGAATTGTTGGCAACGGCATATCTTTGGCCGAATAGAGTAAAGGAATAGGAGCGAGATTTCAATTCTGGCTCAAAATCTCGAATCCATGTTTCATCAATAGCAACAATCCTGTTTAAAATATAGACTCCTTCCGTCTCGTAGCGTTGAGGCAATAGTCGTATGATTCTCTTGCTATTTATTTTTTGCTCTTCACTCAGATGATGTGGAACCCATCTTGCAGCGACTTTTCCTTTCTATAGTTTCTCGGTTATGATTCTGAACACCGAAGAGTCAGACATGTTTGCTTCATTTGAAGTTAACTCGCATGTTTTGCGTTGATCTTCTTGCAAAATGTTGTCAGTAATGACGTCAATAATCACAGCAGAAGTGTAATCTGTTGCAGTTACCACCCACCCACTCCTTACATTATCTTCAGTACTGGTCAGGCCTTCACGGAAACCGAAAGCCCACATTGGCACTGTGCTTCGATCCAGTATACTATACCCACAAGCATACACTAGAGCGTTGTACAATTCGGGAGGTGTTTTTCCAAGCAAACTTTCAAATTCGGTGTAAGACCGTTGGTCACTATAAAAGATCTGACTTGTGTCATTTTCTCGTTCTATTTCAAATCAGAATACCTTACTCAAAACACAAATAATCATAACACTGGAAACAAGTGCTGATAGCTGAAAGTCTGGCTCACAACGCTTCGCACACGAAAATCTTTCCGCTTCTACGGACGCGCATTCTCTCTGTGCAGAAGTTTTGAAATATCCCTCGTAATATAGTGCGCGTAACAGCAGTTTTCAAGAACGGCTCTAATCTACGGAAATAAATAAACATTTTTATAGTTACGTATATACTGTCCATAAAACATTACTACAACTTGAATCGGTGGATCCTTATAATCGGTAAAATTAAAGTCCACAAGAAAATAAGCGAAATAGAAGAGGATTCGTCACCCAAAGTTTCAAAAGTCTACTGTTTTCCACAGGCTGCAATCAGTGATACTTGATAATAACGTGAGCATGTTCGGATTGTTCTGCAAGACACAGATTGCGGTAGCACGGGCATACGAAGGAAATGTTTTGAGTCTATCACCTACAATCGATCACTGCTCACAGAGACAAATCCTCGCAGCAGATGGGAGAACTGCAAAGCAAAGAGGTGAGAGAATGGTTGAATGATTAAACCTGCCGATTGCCAGTCTGATGGCGTCGTAGAAACATTTTAAAGGTCTGTTAACAGAAAAAAGGGCAGAGTGCAAGAAGATAAAGTGAGAAATGACAGTGAACCAGGATGGTAAAGAGGTAGGGAAAATAACCAGGAAAGAGGTGTAGAAGGCGGCTACACAAATGAAAATGGGGAAATCGCCAGGGCCTGAAAATGTACAAGCAGAGTTAGTGAGGTACGGTCCAAGTATTCTGTATGAATATCTAAGCAAGTTAGCTAATAAATGTACGTGGCATGGGGAGGAAATTCCTACGGAGTGAAGATTAGCGTATCTAAGCACCATACATAAAAAACGCAATACATACATAAAATGTAATACATAAAAAATGTAATAATCTGGAAATTACCGTGGCGTGTCACAAGTTCAATTAGCAGGGTATGGCGAGAGGATTTTAAAATCAGAAATGGAGAAGATTATAATTCGAGTGAAAGAACAAAGTGGCTTTTGAAGAAGCAGGTCGTGTGTGGATAACATCTTTACCCTAAGACAGATAATGCAGAAAATATTCTGGAAAACTCAGGTCTCATCATTTACCATCACAAGAAAGGAGTTTAATTCCACTGAATAATTAAATACTGAACATTAGAGTTTGCGAGAACCACATGTCAACCTTCGGAACGTGAGTAGTGTTACGGAGTGCCATCTGCACAATGTGATCAAAAGTATCCGGACACCCCCAAAAACATACTGTTTCATATTAGGTGCAGTGTGCTGCCACCTACTGCCAGGTACTCCATAGCAGCGACCTCTGTAGTCATTAGACATCGTGAGAGAACAGAATGGGGCGCTCCGCGGAACTCACAGACTTCGAACGTGGTCAGGTGACTGGGTGTCACTTGTGTCATATGTCTGTACGCGAGATTTCCACACTACTAAACATCTCTAGGTCCACTGGTTCCGATGTAATAGTGAAGTAGAAACGTGAAGGGACACAAGCAGCATAAAAGCCTACAGGCCGACCTCGTCTGTTGACTGACAGAGACCGCCGACAGCTGAAAAGGGTCATAAAGTGTAATAGGCAGACATCTATTCAGACCATCACACAGGAATTCCAAACTGCATCAGGATCCACTGCAAGTACTATGACAGTTAGGCAGGAGGTGAGAAAACTTGGATTACATGGTCGAGCGGCTGCTCATGAGCCACACATCACGCGGGTAAATGCCAAACGACGTCTCGCTTGGTGTAAGGAGCGTAAACATTGGACGAGTGAACAGTGGAAAAATGTTGTGTAGAGTGACGAGTCACGGTACGCAATGTGGCGATCCAGTGATGGTGTGGGTATGGCGAATGCCCGGTGAACGTCATGTGCCAGCGTGTGTAGTGCCAACAGTAAAATTCGGAGGCGGTGGTGTTATAGTGTGGTCGTGTTTTTCATGGAGGGGGCTTGCACACCTTGTTGTTTTGCGTGGCACTATCATACACACTGATGTTTTAAAAATCTTCTTGCTTCCCACTGTTTAAGAGCATTTCGGAGATGGCGACTGCATCTTACAACACGATCGAGCACCTATTCAAAATGCACGGCCTGTGACGGAGCGGTTACACGACAATAACATCCCTGTAATGGACTGGCCTGCACAGAGTCCTGGCCTGAATCCTATGAAACAGCTTTGGGATGTTTTGGAACGCCGACTTCGTGCCAGACCTCATCGACCGACAGCGATACCTCTCCTCAGTGTTGCACACCGTGAAGAATGGGCTGCCATTCCCCAAGAAACATTCGAGCACCTGATTGAACGTATGCCTGCTAGAGTGGAAGTTGTCATCAGGGCTAAAGGTGGGCCAACACTATATTGAATTCCAGCATTACCGATGGAGGGCGCCACGAACTTGTAAGTCATTTTCAGCCAGGTGACCGGATACTTTCGATCACATAGTGTGTGTGGACACGTGAGATCGCGTACAGCTTTCGCAATTTCTGTTGCAGTAACGTAACTTTTCCTTTTTCTAAAGTGTAGTGGTCATGTGCAAATTTCATTTTTCTAGCTTCCCTGAATACGACAGTCGTTTGACAAGTCTAGGTCATGGCACACAGCAGCAATAAATAATTCTGTCATTGGGATGCACAGACCCTTAATCTTCTTATGAAGACAATGGCGTTGTTGCGAGTGTTTTCAAAAAGAGAGATATGGTAGAAGAGAACAAACATATTAGAGAGCCGCTTTAATTACAAGTTAAAAAATATCTGTGGTCAGTAATGCGTGATCGAAGACCGAAGTAGGGTTACACTTATAAAACTACAGTCATTTCCAACTTCAATATACGTAAAATTTTGCAAGTAACTTTACGTACAACAAAGTTACCAGGTAATAAATTCCGTATTTGCTAAAGGTTGACCAAAAATGTGAACAATAAAATGAATAGTTCCCGTATTTAGATCATTCTCCACCGAAATAGTCCTTCGTTTTTGCAACATCTTAACGGTCTTTACTAACGACGACATAGATCTACAAGTGAATCATCCTATCTCGAAGGACTAAAACTCAAAAAAAAAAAATACAGAAAAAGGAAAGTAAGATTAGAGCTCAATGCCCCGTTGGCAACGATATTATTAGAGAAGAGCAATATAGTACGTATCGGTGAAATTTACTACGAGAGGGTTCAATAAGTAATGCAACACATATTTTTTTTCTGAAAGCAGGTTGGTTTTTCAAAAATGGTTGATCCACGGTCCAGTCTTGATGTTTGAAACACGTATGTAACACAGCAGCGATGGCGAGGCATTGTAGCATCTGTGACCAGAGAGTATGCGCTTGACCGCGCGAGTGTTGCGAGCGGTTCTCAGTCTGTCGGTCAGTCGTTGCGAGTCTGTAGCTCTGTCTAGTTGAGTGCAGTACTCTGTCAGTAGTCGTTGCGAGTCTGTAGCTCTGTCTAGTTGAGAGCAGTACTCTGTCAGTAGTCGTCGCGAGCAGTAGCTCTGTTCAGTGGCGTGCAGTACGCTAGTAGTCGTCATGCAGAGCAGTCGGTCAGTGGTAGCAGCCCAGTGGGGTTGCGTGATGTGGTCTGGCGACAACACTGGTCAAGATGCTGAATGAGGTATACTGTTAATTAAGATAATCATCGGATAATGTAAAGTTTAATTATTGTAACTAATTTTCAACAAGTGCCCCCAATAATAACTTTGATTTCAAAAGCAATTTTACATAAAATTTTCATTTAATTGAAGTAACTATTTCGTTCCACTTCCCCTAAACAAAAGTTTCAGTTTTCAATTAGATTACAAAAAAAAAAAAAAAAAAGGAATATTATTATTTGCAATGCAGTTCCTCCAAGCGGTGCGCAACAACAAGAGCAGATGGACTTTAATTTTTTATGAAGAACTTACACTTGAGTCAGATTGCGATTCTCACTTTTATTGTCATTAAATTTAATTGCTAGGGAGGTTACGTTTGGCTCCTATTCATTTATTATTTCTGTCTTTAAAATTTCAGTGGAGAGGTTACACTTAGCGCAATGTCCATTGGCATTCCATAAATAATATTTCTGTCTTGTAAATTTTTGTGGGGAGGTTACATGTTCCATAGCTCAAATGGCTCTGAGCACTATGGGACTTAACATCTGTGGTCATCAGTCCCATAGGCTTAGAACTACTTAAACCTAACTAACCTAAGGACATCAAACACATCCATGTCCGAGGCAGGATTCGAAGCTGCGACCGTAGCAGTCGCGCGGTTCCGGACTGAAGCGCCTACAACCGTTCGGCCACCGAGGTCGGCGCAGGATTCGAACCTGCGACCGTAGCAGCAGCGGGGTTTCGGACTGAAGCGCCTAGAACCGCTCGGCCACAGCGGCCGACAGGTTGGTTTTATTCAGGATTGCAGCACACCATATTATTCCCCTCTCTTTTGGTTACGAAACGCTATTTTTCAACAAAATCTCCGTTGAACGCGACGGCCTTACACCACCTTCTTGGGAGGGCTTGTATGTCCGCATGGCGTCACTCACTGGACGACGTTGGAGATAACGTATCTCCATTATCCACGTACTGCTTCCCGCTGAGCGCATCCTTCACTGGCCGAACGATGGAAATTGGAATGTGCGCAAACCGGAATGTAGAGTGGATGAGGAAGGACAGTCCAATCGAGTTTTGTGAGCTTTTCTTGGGAGCGTTAACTCTTCTGAGGCCTTGCATTGTTATGGAGAAGGAAAATTTCGTTTGCATTTTTGTGGCAATGAACATGCTGAAGTCGTTTCTACAGTTCCATGAGGGTAGCACAACGTGCTTCAGAGTTGACTGTTGCACAGTAAGGGAAGACATCGAGCAGAATATCCCCTTCAGAGGGCCAGAAGCCGCCATGACTTTACGGCTGAGAGTGCGGCTTTGAACTTTCTCTTCGAAAGAGATGTGGTGTGGCGCCACTCCTCGGATTGCTGTTTTGTTTCCAGTTCGTAGCGATGAAGCCATGTTTCATCGCCAACGACGAAGTCCGACAAAAAATTGCCACGATACATCTCTCATGGTCTTTCGTTGCTCTTTGTGGTCTTCTGTTAGGCGGATGTAGATCCTATATTTTTAGATTTACAGAAGGCTTTCGACACCGTTCCTCACAAGCGTCTTCTAACTAAACTGCCTGCCTACGGAGTAACGCCTCAGTTGTGGGACTGGATTCGTGATTTCCTGTCAGAAAGGTCACAGTTCGTAGTAATAGACGGAAAGTCATCGAGTAAAACAGAAGTAATATCCGGCGTTCCCCGAGGAAGTGTTATACGCCCTCTCTTGTTCCTGATCTATATCAACGACATAGGAGACAATCTGAGTAGGCGTCATAAATTGTTTGCAGATGATGCTGTCATTTACCGTCTTGTAAAGTCATCAAATCATCAAAACGGCGTGCAAAATGATTTAGATAAAATATCTGCATGGATCGAAAAGTGGCAAATGACCCTGAATAAAGAAAAATGCGAAGTTATTCACATGAGTACTAAAAGAAATCAGCTAAATTTCGATTACGCGATAAGTCACACAAATCTGAGGGCTATAAATTCAACTAAGTACTTAGGGATTACAATTACAAATAACCTAAATTGGAACGATCACATAGATAACATTGTGGGTAGAGCAAACCAAAGACTGCGATGCATTGGCAGAACACTTAGAAAGTGCAACAGGTCTACTTAAGAGACTGCTTACACCACGATTCCGCCGGCCGGTGTGGCCGAGCGTTTCTAGGCGCTACAGTGTGTAACCGCGCGACCGCTACGGTCGCAGGTTCGAATCCTGCCTCGGGCATGGATGTGTGTGATGTCCTTAGGTTAGTTAGGTTTAAGTAGTTCTAAGTTCTAGGGGACTGATGACCTCAGAAGTTAAGTCCCATAGTGCTCAGACCCATTTGAACCATTTGAACCACGATTCTCCGCCATATTCTGGAGTACTGCTGTGCGGTATGGGATCCGCATCAGGTGGGACTGACGGATGACATCGAAAAAGTACAAAGAAGGGCAGCTCGTTTTGTGTTATAGCGAAATAGGGGACATAGTGTCACAGAGATGATACGTGAATTGGAGTGGCAGTCATTAAAACAAAGGCGTTTTTCGTTGCGACGGGATCTTCTCATGAAATTTCAATTACCAGTTTTCTCCTCCGATTGCGAAAACATTCTGTTAGCACCCACCTACATAGGAAGAAATGAACATCATTATAAAATAAGAGAAATCAGGGCTCGCACAGAAAAGTGCTCGTTTTTCCCGGGTGCCGTTCGAGAGTGGAACGGTAGAGAAACAGCTTGAAGGTGGTTCACTGAACCCTCTGCCAGGCACTTTATTGTGAATAGCAGTAGATGTAGATGTAGACGGAACCCAACGGACATACAACTTTGAGTACCTCAACTGGTGGACGAATATGTCTGTACTACCAACATAGACGTCCAACTGTGCAGCGAGGTGTTTCATTGTGATCCGTCGATCACCTGGAATGAGGCGTCCGTACCTCCAATACCGCAGGGGTCACAACTGTGTGCCGCTGGCCGGCACGCGGCAGATCGGACAGGGTTGCGCGACCTTCTTGCGATGATGACAGACGCCGCGCACAACGACTAACCGTGCTTTTGTTCACTGGCAGGTCTCGCTAGACATTCTGCAAGCGCCTATGAATATCTACAATGCTCTGGATTTTCGCCAAAAGAAACTCAATGAGGGTTCGATGAACCCTCTGCCAGGCACTTGAATGTGATTTGCAGGGTATCCATATAGATGTAGATGTAGCTCTTCGCTTCGAAAGCACCTTCGTCACAGAAGCCATTTTGAAGCCCATGTACAGCGCCGCCAGCTATTGAAACTTCATGAAACTATAAGGGCTGGAGCGGGAATACTCCACAATGTCCCACAACAAATACCGCATTTTTTTCAACCGAAACTGTCCGAAGAAAAAAATGTGTTGCATTATTTATTAATCGCCCCTCGTAATAACTACTAGTTAGGTACTGTAGCACGACCAAGAGTTGCTATGTAATAAGTAATTTTTTTTGTCAGAGCGTCCAGTTCGGCCAACGATGTTCTGAGCAAAACACTACCACTTGAAAGGTACTGTGCGCACTGCTGCTCAAAATGTTCAAATGCGAGTGAATTCCTTAACGACCAAACTGCTGAGGTCATCGGTCGCTACACTTACACGCTACTTAAACTAACTTAGGCTAAGAATAACACACACCATGTAAGGTGTCAGGCAAATCCAACACCTTCCATGAAAACCCTGACATGATAAGCAAATCCAGTAGTATGTCACATAGCTCCGAATAAATCGTGACATTAAATTAACCAAAGTAATACGAGTAACGAGTGAGCAAATGGAATACCACAGACTAACACAAGAATGCCTAAATGCATGTCATACAGGGTGTTTCAAAAATGACCGGTATATTTGAAACGGCAATAAAAACTAAACGAGCAGCGATAGAAATACACCGTTTGTTGCAATATGCTTGGACAACAGTACATTTTCAGGCGGGCAAACTTTCGAAATTACAGTAGTTACAATTTTCAACAACAGATGGCGCTGCAAGTGATGTGAAAGATATAGAAGACAACACAGTCTGTGGGTGCGCCATTCTGTACGTCGTCTTTCTGCTGTAAGCGTGTGCTGTTCACAACGTGCAAGTGTGCTGTAGACAACATGGTTTATTCCTTAGAACAGAGGATTTTTCTGGTGTTGGAATTCCACCGCCTAGAACACAGTGTTGTTGCAACAAGACGAGGTTTTCAACGGAGGTTTAATGTAACCAAAGGACCGAAAAGCGATACAATAAAGGATCTGTTTGAAAAATTTCAACGGACTGGGAACGTGACGGATGAATGTGCTGGAAAGGTAGGGCGACCGCGTATGGCAACCACAGAGGGCAACGCGCAGCTAGTGCAGCAGGTGATCCAACAGCGGCCTCGGGTTTCCGTTCGCCGTGTTGCAGCTGCGGTCCAAATGACGCCAACGTCCACGTATCGTCTCATGCGCCAGAGTTTACACCTCTATCCATACAAAATTCAAACGCGGCAACCCCTCAACGCCGCTGCCATTGCTGCACGAGAGACATTCGCTAACAATATAGTGCACAGGATTGATGATGGCGATATGCATGTGGGCAGCATTTGGTTTACTGACGAAGCTTATTTTTACCTGGACGGCTTCGTCAATAAACAGAACTGGCGCATATGGGGAACCGAAAAGCCCCATGTTGCAGTCCCATCGTCCCTGCATCCTCAAAAAGTACTGGTCTGGCCCGCCATTTCTTCCAAAGGAATCATTGGCCCATTTTTCAGATCCGAAACGATTACTGCAT
Organism: Schistocerca serialis cubense; assembly: GCF_023864345.2. Classification (NCBI taxonomy): domain Eukaryota; kingdom Metazoa; phylum Arthropoda; class Insecta; order Orthoptera; family Acrididae; genus Schistocerca; species Schistocerca serialis. Next base: position 216,155,884 of record NC_064645.1, read on the forward strand.
CACGCTATCTGGACATTCTTCGTGAATTTGTGGCGGTACAAACTGCCTTAGACGACACTGCGAACACCTCGTGGTTTATGCAAGATGGTGCCCGGCCACATCGCACGGCCGACGTCTTTAATTTCCTGAATGAATATTTCGATGATCGTGTGATCGCTTTGGGCTATCCGAAACATACAGGAGGCGGCGTGGATTGGCCTCCCTATTCGCCAGACATGAACCCCTGTGACTTCTTTCTGTGGGGACACTTGAAAGACCAGGTGTACCGCCAGAATCCAGAAACAATTGAACAGCTGAAGCAGTACATCTCATCTGCATGTGAAGTCATTCCGCCAGACACGTTGTCAAAGGTTTCGGGTAATTTCATTCAGAGACTACGCCATATTATTGCTACGCATGGTGGATATGTGGAAAATATCGTACTATAGAGTTTCCCAGACCGCAGCGCCATCTGTTGTTGAAAATTGTAACTACTGTAATTTCGGAAGTTTGTCTGCCTGAAAATGTACTGTTGTCCCAAGCATATTGCAACAAACGGTGTATTTCTAGCGCTGCTCGTTTAGTTTTTATTGCCGTTTCAAATATACCGGTCATTTTTGAAACACCCTGTACCTTCCCACTGTGAGACAGACGCAGTTCTGAGGGGAGAAACAAGAACAGAAGCCGAGAGCAGAACCGTGTTTAGCTAGAAGGCCCTACGATAAGGGACGGACACCCACGTCGCCAGCTAACCGCTAGGACCACCCCAGCCGCAAGTTTTAGCGTGAGACGTTTTCGCGTCTCTGTTACGTCAGGACCACCCCCCAGCCCATGTTAAAAGCTAGAGCCCTCCAGAAGAAAAGTATAGATCTTACGGTAACACAAAAAGGGCTACCCCAGCCGCAAGTTTTAGCGTGAGACTTTTTCGCGTCTCTGTTACATTGCAAACTTTAAAGACATTGCCCCACCACGAAAAGTATAATGTTTCTCATTGGATAGACAGAATTTTTGTAGGCAGAGCTTAAGGTTAACATTGAGACCCTGATTGGTCAGATGAAAACACAGCCAGATAGTTTTTTTTAAACCAACTTCGGTAAATTGTAGTGAGGAGAAGTTAGGAGAGAGTTGCTTCCGAGACAGCGAGGTGAGCGGAGCTGTGCTGCCCGCCGCCCCCTGACGAACACCGACAAGGTAATGAACGCACGCGATGCCGCATAACAGCGCATAAAGCTTCACTCAGAACTGCAGAAGTCTCATCTGTTACACCCCCTTTTTTGCGTAATACTAGTGTCGATCGTCAACTAAAGCTCATGGTGTTCACATTTGCCACTTGAAGTAAAAATCTGAAACGCAATGATTTTTCTATTATATAGTTATTGAGAAGCCACATCAGCCACTGTAATTTACGACAAGTTAGATAAGTAATTAAAGATAATTGAGGGTCACTGTAGACCATTTTGATAGTTTTCTCTCTTGTGAAACTTAATTTAAACCTAGATTATAGATGTGATGTGGCATAGGTCATCCTTCGATCCATTGTAGAACTTGGAAACCCATTCAGGGAGTATTCGTTCACATTTTTGTTGAACGCAGTTGGTTTTTACCATCCTGTATTAAAACATTTCCTTTTATCAATAGTGCAATTTATAAACTATGTTTTGTGAGTAGAATAAAATTTCCAATGGTAACCTTAACTGCTTTTTCGACGTTATTTTACCAGCTAACTAAAAATAGGAAAGCCTTGAACCCCTACCACTAAATTTAGTTAGTATTAAGATTCTTTCACAGGGAGTGCAGTGGAGCTGACGCTGAAATCATTAAGTATTGGGTTATATCATCGCTAGTCTCACTGAACTCTTCTGAATTCTACATGTCATGTGTGGTCTGGCGTCCCCTTACTAGCAACAGGTCCCAGGTTCAAACTAGTCAATTCCCTAAAAAACACGCTCAGAGCGTCGTTGCGCGAAAGTGGTAGGGAGACACGATATAGAACAAACAGACACCACGCAGAATGTTAGAACCAATGTCCGAGGGAGGACGCGAACCTCCCTGGGGAGGGGGGGAGGGGTATGTAGTCCGTGACATGGCGCCTCAAACCGCGCGACCAATCCGCGTGGCTTGCTTTTGACAATGTGATGTCACTCGTGGAGGAAGCTATTACTAGTACTTTATGTATTTACATTAAGTAAAATAGCCAAAAACAAAAGGTAATTCATATAGAAAACAGGACGAGTAGAATAAAGGACCAGAAAAGAGCTACAGCTGAATAGCGGGGAACAGACTAAAATTGATTAAACCGTGTCCCTTGAAAATAATACAAACAACGGAAACACAAGCAAAGACTCCAAACACGTACTTAATTATCATAGAGTTGAAGGGAGTGAATGAAATGTCTAATAAGTCGAGTGCTCTGCTGTAGTACTCTTTATTAACATACGAGCCGTAGTAAGTGTTGCGAATCACAATGTTTGAGATCTTCCAGTATATTCATATCTGTTTACACTCTTTTTTTGTCATAGGTGTAGATAGTGAATCGCAACAAAACGACTTCCATCTAATAGTGAACTAAACCCAAAGCAAAGCTCACTCACCACAATGGATCCTAATTAACGGTTATTACGTAGACAAATAAAGCCGATTTTTTCATACTGTATAGATACTTTAAAGACATTATGTAATGCATTATACTAGATTTCACTGCTATAACAGGTTATTTCTCCTTTCTGTTGTCTCTGGGTCGTATTTCTGGTTTCAGAAACAAGAAAAATCTATTTCGAAACTGCTCCAGTGATATCATGCTCGATTTCCTTGTAGATGAAACTAATCAAAGAGAAATATGTCATTGTTTTGTTCGATACCGGTGACAAGCTGGTGAGACTGGTTTCTGGATGAGTACTGCGCTTAAGCCAGGAATGTAGTTAAATATAAATCACATGACTCATGCAAAAATGTTGAAAACCTGTAACGTGTAAACACACATAAATAAAACAATTGCATCACTCCGTTGTGTCATGAAGGCGTGAAGCTATAATAACTCTTCCTGTACTGATCAGAAGGCCGGCCGGAGTGGCTGAGCGGTTCTAGGCGCTACAGTCTGGAGCCGTGCCACCGCTATGGTCGCAGGTTCGAATCCTGCCTCGGGCATGGATGTATGTGATGTCCTTAGGTTAGTTAGGTTTAAGTTGTTCTACGTCTAGGGGACTGATGACCTCAGAAGTTAAGTCCCATAATGCACAGAGCCATTTGAACCATTTGAACTGATCAGAAGGTCACCCCTGCCCTTGTTTGTGAACATACACATGGTTACTACAAGCGCTATTATAAGAACACTATATCGTTTCAGGTGGGGAGAGTTTTGAACCATGCTTGCATAAGATAGCGGTAGAGGTCGAGCCTAAACTACCGTTGCGAACTGCAGCAAACAACTGCGCTGTAGCCAGTGCTAAATCCTTTCTGTTGTGTTGTGGATTTTGAAATGAGTGGAGAGACTAATCCTGGTGCATAAAGGGATTCGAATGAGGCTCTCACAAGAAAAGGAATGGTTCAAATGGCTCTGAGCATTATTGGACTTAACTGCTGAGGTTAGCAGTCTCCTAGAACCTAGAACTACTTAAAGCTAACTAACCTAAGGACATCACACACATCCATGCCCGACGCAGGATTCGAACCTGCGACCGTAGCGGTGGCACGGTTCCAGACTGTAGAGCCTAGAACTGCTCGGCCACTCTGGCTGGCAAGGAAAAGGAATCAGTGATCCCTATGATCATTACATCAGCTTTGCTTTCGTGGAAGCACAGAACGCGGATGAAAGATGGCAGCCCTTCGAGAGGGAAGCGGGGATTATTCCCGCACGCCGCTCCTCTCCCCTCGGTTAGTCCCAGTTCTCATCTGTTCACAGTCGCGGCCGACAGCCACGATATACTGTCCGCGTAATACCTGTGGGTAGAAAGCCACACTAGTATCCATTGGAGCATTTCAGATGAAAGTGAAGCACAAGCAACGACTGATTAGGGATGTAGTAGAGTGAACATCCAGTACGCAACTTTATACTGTCTCTCACAAGGGGAATGGAAGTAAAGAAAGGGACGCTAACTCCAATTAACCTGTTGCCCTTAACCTCATGGATCTTACTTAAAGTGGTATCCACCCCGTAGTAGTTTCCTCCGCACAACAGGTATGCTGTGCGGGCAGCCGCCACGCCAGGAGTAAGTAGCTAAACTGCTTTCATCAACACCGAGATATTTCCTTGTGTGGCCTGGGCTGTTTACCACGGAGCTACACATCGCCTCCATTGCGTTCGGGGATGCCAGCCAGTCTTGCCGACAGGCACGGTGCTTGTCGCAGCAAAGAGCGCTATCGGCAGGGCATTGTTTTCTACGCCAGGTCACGTGCCCTCGCAGTGGCATGTGGACATCCATCCGCTACCGACCATTTACAGCACCACCGTTCCATACAGAGTCAGTTACGCCCTACGCCTCAAGTCGGCAGTATCAGCAGTTGAGTCTCAGTGCAATAAGTTGACAGTACCAGTAGTTCCGTCTCAGCGCTCCACGCTGGCAAATTCAGTCCAGTTCGTCGAGGTGTGCACCAAGTCAACCGTCACACACCGACAGTACCGGCCCAGAAACGTCCCAGGTCTTCGCGCTGGGGTTCGTCGTGTAGGTGCACAGCAGACAGAGTTATAAGACATTTCTATTGTACGTAGTTGTGTGATATTAATCCAAGGACATTATAACTGAGTTTGGCTTTTGCTAACAAAATATGAGCATACAAATAGTTCAAATGGCTCTGAGCACTATGGGACTTAACATCTGAGGTCATCAGTCCCCTAGAACTCAGAACTACTTAAACCTAACTAACCTAAGGACATCACACACATCCATGCCCGAGGCAGGATTCGAACTGGCGAAAGTAGCAGTCGCGCGGTTCCAGACTGAAGCGCCTAGAACCGCTCGGCCGCACCGGCCAGCTGTGAGCATACAGGGCGACAATTATTGAACTATACGAAAAACATAAGTTATTTACTAACCACGGCGTGCACACACTATTTTCAAAATGTAAACGTCATTACAGATATTCAGATTTAGATTATGACATGTTCGATATGCCTGCCATCATTGGCGATGATGCGGTGCAGACGAATAGCGAATCTCTTCAAGACACGCTGAAGTGTCGGAACATCGATGATGTCCATGACCTTCTGAATGGCTGTGTCCGGCTCAGCAATGTTTTTGGGGTTATTGCTGTACACCTTGTTTTTAATATAGCCCCACAAAAAGGAGTCACATGTGTTCAGATCCGGAGAATATGGCGGCCAACCGAGGCCAATGACAGTGCCCTCTGGGTACTCAAGAGCCAGAATGCGGTTCTCAGAGTGCTCTTCCAGGACATCGAACACTATCCTGCTTCGATGGGGTCGAGATCCGTCTTGCATGAACTACATCTTGTCGAAATCAGCGTCACTTTGGATAATGGGAAGGAAATCATCTTCCAAAACATTCACGTACCTTTCGGTAGTCACCATACGATCAAAGAATATCGAACCGATTATTCCATGACTGGACATTGCCCATCACACAGTCACCCGTTGAGGGTGAACAGACTTCTCGATCACGAAATGCGGATTCTCAGTCCCCCAAATCCGCCAATTTTGCTTATTGACGAACCCATCCAAATGAAAGTGGGCTTCGTCGCTAAACTAAACCAAAGCATGGGCATACTAATTTCTATCACGCTCCGCGACCAATTGCACAGTTTGGACGTCCTAACACAAACCGTTCAGAGGTTATGAGGATTTCATTTCATATAATTCAGTAATTGTCACCCTGTACCTTGAAACCTTCCCGTCTCCTCCATACCTCTTTTGTTAATGATAACCTTCCCTTTTACAATAAATTATGAAACCTTTCCTTAGGATTTCTATCTCTTGCTTAATAATAACAAATGAAATCTTCCCTTTGAAATTTATTCTCTTTCTCTATCTTCGCATACAAATTTAATTGCTGCTTATTAAAAGCGATTTTCTGATTATTTCGACGAAACATAGAATGTGTCGTCGTCGTGGCCCTCAGTCGTTACCTGCAATAACCCAAAACTGTTCCTTACCTTTTTTACTGTCACTGGATCGCCATCTGACAGCTACATCGAACTGCGACATGAATATATTTACTCTGTTTTACTATACTCTGTTAGCTGCTGGTGGCCTTTCATAATAAGTGGCTGTATTTATTACCAAAGCTGACGTTATTCTTTAATAGCAAAGTTGACGTTATTCTTTAATTAATTTGACTGAAATGACGTAATTCATAGTTAAACTTTTTCTTGACAACAATAAAATTTTCCAAAGTTTTACGTTGATGGTTTTTGGGATGGATTATAATTAGAAATGCAATATTGCTGGCAAAAGTTAATTATATTCTGAATGAAATGATTTTACAAACGTTCAAATGGGACTTACTTTTTACAATAATCTCACAACTAGCAATGCGCAAACATACCTTCAGTAGTCTTGAGTTTCTCAAAAAAATTAATTCAATAATATTAGTTCCTCTTATGATAATAGTTAGCTGATGTCTCTGTACACCCGTTTATAATCTCTTGTAAATCATAGCTAGTGGCTGACAGGCACACCGCTCCTCTCAACCTCTCGCTTGAGACCTGCTACCGACTCGCTTCACTTCTCGCTTACTACTGACTTCCTACGAACGCTAAAGTGCGGTCTCTCCTGCCAACAATGCTTTCTGGTGCAGACAATCTCTGCTACCATTACAAAATGTATCAACGCGCGGTCTTTCCCGCTCTTTTCTTAAAATGTGTCCTTACGCGGTTTCTCCCGCCCGTTTTAAAATTATATCAACAATACTTTGGTGCAGATATTCCCTGCTACCACAATTATTTCCAACATGACAAATATTAATTATTCCTACTTAATCCTATTAATAAAATATAAACATCTTTCATAAATTGTGGTTTGACAATAGACAATAGAAATATACACGTCTTACAACTTTACCTTGCGTGAAAAAATTTACGAGCGGTCTAAGGCGCTGCAGTCATAGACTGTGCGGCTGGTCCCGGTGGAGGTTCGAGTTCTCCCTCGGGCACGGGTGTGTATGTTTGTCCTTAAGATAATTTAGGTTAAGTAGTGTGTAAGCTTCGGGACTGAAGACCTTAGCAGTTAAATCCCATCAGATTTCACACACATTTGAACATTTTTGAAAAAACTCAATTATATTCAAAGACATTTGAACATTTTTGAAAAAACTCAATTATATTCAAAGACATTTGAACATTTTTGAAAAAACTCAATTATATTCAAAGACATGAAAAATCTTAGAAGTTTTATCACCCGTAACTAGTGTAATATCCATTTCTTCCAGAGAATAGTGTACTGAACGGTGAAAACTCCTTTCCCGTCGTTGTACAGATTGATGATGAATCTAGTTGCTTGCTCGTCGAAGACGCCGTGAACTCTCGGCGAGAACTCAAACCACATTTAATTTATTAGTCTTTCACTACAGACCGACTGGAAACCGTCGATAAGCTATAACAGAGTATTTGATAACAAGTGGATGGTAGGTCTGTATCTAGATTTAATTAATTGCTGTTGAAAAGAACAATAGTCTTCATCCAAATAACATTGATTGTGCTTGCAGGATCGTTTTACCAATCCAGTTTGCATTAATACAGATAATCATAGGACGCCGTAGTACTTCCTATTAAGAGGTACGGTTTTAGATGAAAATAATCACGAACACATATCTTTAATATATAAACCAGCTTATATTCTTCAAACAACACTTTCCGTTCTAGGCGCTCAGTCCGGAACCGCGCGACTGCTACGGTCGCAGGTTCGAATCCTGCCTCGGGCATGGATGTGTGTGATGTCCTTAGGTTAGTTAGGTTTAAGTAGTTCTAAGTTCTAGGGGACTGATGACCACAGATGTTAAGTCCCATAGTGCTCAGAGCCATTTGAACCAGCCAACACTTTCCCTACATAAATTCGAACAGATTCTAGTAACGATTCTTTCGAATTAATGGCATGAACTTTCTTGAGATGAAAATTTCAGCAATGCCGGCGTACAACAGTGGCTTTACTTAACAAAGACTCTCTCGGTAACAAATCGACTTAATTCTCCAACGTCCACGCGGAAAGAGTGAACGGAGCATACCAGCGTTCTGTTAATACTGGCAGTTCTCAGAATAAACCTCTCAGTATGCAAGAATCCAAGCTCCAATTTTAGGCGTGTTAAGGGGCCCCTCAGGATCATGGCTGACAAGGAGGGGAAGGAATCTAATGTGCACCCCGTGTGCATACAGGGTGAAGTCATTCCAGACGTGGAACGAGTCCCCTCGGATGTCATGAGGAGCACAGGGCGCAGCCAACTGCAGGTGGTGGCTCACGTCGGTACCAGTGATGTGTATCGCTTGGGCTCGGAAGTGGTGCTCTCTGGTTCCGAGCGGCTAGGAGTAGTGGTAAAGGCTGCCATTCTTGCTTGCCAAATGAAAACAGAGCTCATCATTTACAGCATAGTCGACAGGACAGATTGCGGACCTCTGGTAGAGTGAAGGGTCCGAATCAGAGGCTCAGATAGTTCTGCGACCATGTAGGCCGCAGAGTACTCAAGTTGCACCATAGAATGGCTGGGTTTCGGGTTCCACCGCCGAATGGGTCAGGGGTCCACTACAGGCAGGAGACGGCTACACGGGTAGCAGGGGCTGTGTGGAGTGGACTGGGCGAATTTTTAATCTTAGAGAGTCCTGGGGAAACACAAAAGAGGCCTCAGTTTCAAAGGGTGCAGCTCGAACACAGGAAGAACGTAGATAGAGGCACCATCTGTGTAAGAATTGTAAACTGTCATAGCTTTGTTGGGAAAATGCCAGAGCTCCAAACGCTAATAAGAAGCACTGATACTCAAATCGTTATAGGCACTGAAAGCTGGCTAAAGCCGGAAATAAGCTCAGCCGAAATTTTTGCGAAGAGCCTAACGGTGTTCCGAAAGAATAGGCTAAACACAATCGGCAGCGACGTGTTTTTTGCTGTTAGAAGTAATTTACCTTCTGCCGACATTGAAGTAGTTAGTTCCTGTGAGTTAGTGTGGGTAGAGGCCATTCTTGGCAACCGGAATAAAATAATAATTGGATCTTTTTACCCAATTCAGATGATAAATTGCTGAAAGGTTCAAAGAAAACTTGAGTTTAATTTCAAACACGTCCCCGAGTCATACAGTTATAGTTGGCGGTGACTTTAATTTACCCTCAATTCGTTGGTGAAAATGCATTTTCAAATCCGGAGGTACACATATCACATCATCCGAAATTATGCTAAACGCGTTTTCCGAAAACCATTGCGAGCACCGTTAATTCATGAGCCCAGGCGAATGATAAACGGTTGCGAAAACACACTTGACCTCTTAGCAACAAATAATCCTGAGCTAATATCGCATACATGGATTAATCAATGTAGTCCACTCATAGCGAGACTGAATATTGTAACCCACAAATCCTTCAAAAACAAACGAAAAAGATACCTACTCAAAAAGGCAGAAAAAAATATCTTGACGCTTTCCTGAGAGACAATCTCCACTCCTTCTAAGTTAACAACATAAGTATAGACCAGATGTGATCTGATTTCAAAGAAATAGTATCCACAGCAATTGAGAGATTTATACCAAATAAAGTAACAAACGACGAAGCTGATTCCCCATGATACACAAAACGGGTCAGAACACTGTTGCAGAAACAGCGAAAAAATCGTGCCAAATGTAAGCGTACGCAAAATCTCCAAGATTGGCGATCTTTTACAGAACCTCGAAAGTTAGCTCGGACTTCAATGTGAGATGCTTATAATAGTTTTCACAACGAAACTTTGTCTCGAAATCTGGAAGAAAATCCAAAGAGATTCTGGTCGTATGTAAAGTATGCTAGCGGCAAGACACAATCAATGCCTTTTTTTGCGGGATAGCAAAGGAAATACTATGGAGGACAGTGCTGCCAAAGCAGAGTTACTAAACGCAGCCTTCCGAAATTCCTTCACCAAAGACGAAGTAAATCAAGAACAGCTGCCAACACGAGTAACTTAGAAGTAGATATCCCCTGAGATGTGAACCACTCAATAAAAGCAAGTCTTCCAGTCCAGACTGTATACCAGTTAGGTTCCTTTCAGAACATGCTGATGCAATAGCACCATAGTTAACAATCATATACAACATTTCACTCGACGAAAGATCCTTACCCAAAGACTGGAAAGTTGCACAAGGCACATAAATATTCAAGAAAGACAGTAGGAATAATCCACTAAATTACAGGCCCATATCATTAACGTCGATATGGAGCAAGATGTGGGAGCATAGGTTGTGTTCGAACATTCTGAATTACCTTGAAGGAGACGGTGTACTGACACACAGTCAGAATAGATTTAGAAAACATCGTTCTTGTGAAACACAACTGGCTCTTTACACAAACGAAGTGTTGAGTGCTATTGACAAGGGATTTCAAGTAGATTCCGTATTTCTAGATTTCCAGACGGCTTTTCGCACTGTATCACTCAAGCGGCTCGTAGTGAAACTGCGTACATATGGAATATCGTCTCAGTCATGTGACTGGATTCATGATTTCCTGTTAGAGTAGTCACATTTCGTAGTAACTGGCCGAAAGTCATCGAGAAAACAGAAGTGATTTATGGCGTTCCCCGAGATAGTGTTATAGGCCCTTTGCTATCCTTTATCTGTATAAATGATTTAGGAGACAATCTGAGCAGATGTCTTAGACTGTTTGCAGATGATGCTGTCGTTTATCGTCTAGTAAAGTCATCAGAAGATCAAAACAAACTGCAAAACAGTTTAGAAAAGATAGCTGAGTAGTCCCCCCCCATGAACCCTGGACCTTGCCGTTGGTGGGGAGGCTTGCGTGCCTCAGCGATACAGATAGCCGTACCGTAGGTGCAACCACAACGGAGAGGTATCTGTTGAGAGGCCAGACAAACGTGTGGTTCCTGAAGAGGGGCAGCAGCCTTTTCAGTAGTTGCAGGGGCAACAGTCTGGATGATTGACTGATCTGGCCTTGTAACAATAACCAAAACGGCCTTGCTGTGCTGGTACTGCGAACGGCTGAAAGCAAGGGGAAACTACAGCCGTAATTTTTCCCGAGGGCATGCAGCTTTACTGTATGATTACATGATGATGGCGTCCTTTTGGGTAAAATATTCCGGAGGTAAAATAGTCCCCCATTCGGATCTCCGGGCGGGGACTACTCAAGAGGATGTCGTTATCAGGAGAAAGAAAACTGGCGTTCTACGGATCGGAGCGTGGAATGTCAGATCCCTTAATCGGGCAGGTAGGTTAGAAAATTTAAAAAGGGAAATGGATAGGTTGAAGTTAGATATAGTGGGAATTAGTGAAGTTCGGTGGCAGGAGGAACAAGACTTCTGGTCAGGTGAATACAGGGTTATAAACACAAAATCAAATAGGGGTAATGCAGGAGTAGGTTTAATAATGAATAGGAAAATAGGAATGCGGGTAAGCTACTACAAACAGCATAGTGAACGCATTATTGTGGCCAAGATAGATACTAAGCCCACGCCTACTACAGTAGTACAAGTTTATATGCCAACTAGCTCTGCAGATGACGAAGAAATTGAAGAAATGTATGATGAAATAAAAGAAATTATTCAGATTGTGAAGGGAGACGAAAATTTAATAGTCATGGGTGACTGGAATTCGAGTGTAGGAAAAGGGAGAGAAGGAAACATAGTAGGTGAATATGGATTGGGGGACAGAAATGAAAGAGGAAGCCGCCTGGTCGAATTTTGCACAGAGCACAACATAATCATAACTAACACTTGGTTTAAGAATCATGTAAGAAGGTTGTATACATGGAAGAACCCTGGAGATACTAAAAGGTATCAGATAGATTATATAATGGTAAGACAGAGATTTAGGAACCAGGTTTTAAATTGTAAGACATTTCCAGGGGCAGATGTGGACTCTGACCACAATCTATTGGTTATGACCTGTAGATTAAAACTGAAGAAACTGCAAAAAGGTGGAAATTTAAGGAGATGGGACCTGGATAAACTAAAAGAACCAGAGGTTGTACAGAGATTCAGGGAGAGCATAAGGGAGCAATTGACAGGAATGGGGGAAATAAATACAGTAGAAGAAGACTGGGTGGCTTTGAGGGATGAAGTAGTGAAGGCAGCAGAGGATCAAGTAGGTAAAAAGACGAGGGTTAGTAGAAATCCTTGGGTAACAGAAGAAATATTGAATTTAATTGATGAAAGGAGAAAATATAAAAATGCAGTAAGTGAAACAGGCAAAAAGGAATACAAACGTCTCAAAAATGAGATCGACAGGAAGTGCAAAATGGCTAAGCAGGGATGGCTAGAGGACAAATGTAAGGATGTAGAGGCCTATCTCACTAGGGGTAAGATAGATACCGCCTACAGGAAAATTAAAGAGACCTTTGGAGATAAGAGAACGACTTGTATGAATATCAAGAGCTCAGATGGAAACCCAGTTCTAAGCAAAGAAGGGAAAGCAGAAAGGTGGAAGGAGTATATAGAGGGTCTATACAAGGGCGATGTACTTGAGGACAATATTATGGAAATGGAAGAGGATGTAGATGAAGATGAAATGGGAGATATGATACTGCGTGAAGAGTTTGACAGAGCACTGAAAGACCTGAGTCGAAACAAGGCCCCCGGAGTAGACAATATTCCATTGGAACTACTGACGGCTGTGGGAGAGCCAGTCCTGACAAAACTCTACCATCTGGTGAGCAAGATGTATGAAACAGGCGAAATACCCTCAGACTTCAAGAAGAATATAATAATTCCAATCCCAAAGAAAGCAGGTGTTGACAGATGTGAAAATTACCGAACTATCAGCTTAATAAGTCACAGCTGCAAAATACTAACACGAATTCTTTACAGACGAATGGAAAAACTAGTAGAAGCCAACCTCGGGGAAGATCAGTTTGGATTCCGTAGAAACACTGGAACACGTGAGGCAATACTGACCTTACGACTTATCTTAGAAGAAAGATTAAGGAAAGGCAAACCTACGTTTCTAGCATTTGTAGACTTAGAGAAAGCTTTTGACAATGTTGACTGGAATACTCTCTTTCAAATTCTAAAGGTGGCAGGTATAAAATACAGGGAGCGAAAGGCTATTTACAATTTGTACAGAAACCAGATGGCAGTTATAAGAGTCGAGGGACATGAAAGGGAAGCAGTGGTTGGGAAAGGAGTGAGACAGGGTTGTAGCCTCTCCCCGATGTTGTTCAATCTGTATATTGAGCAAGCAGTAAAGGAAACAAAAGAAAAATTCGGAGTAGGTATTAAAATTCATGGAGAAGAAATAAAAACTTTGAGGTTCGCCGATGACATTGTAATTCTGTCAGAGACAGCAAAGGACTTGGAAGAGCAGTTGAATGGAATGGACAGTGTCTTGAAAGGAGGATATAAGATGAACATCAACAAAAGCAAAACAAGGATAATGGAATGTAGTCTAATTAAGTCGGGTGATGCTGAGGGAATTAGATTAGGAAATGAGACACTTAAAGTAGTAAAGGAGTTTTGCTATTTGGGGAGCAAAATAACTGATGATGGTCGAAGTAGAGAGGATATAAAATGTAGGCTGGCAATGGCAAGGAAAGCTTTTCTGAAGAAGAGAAACTTGTTAACATCGAGTATAGATTTAAGTGTCAGGAAGTCATTTCTGAAAGTATTCGTATGGAGTGTAGCCACGTATGGAAGTGAAACATGGACGATAAATAGTTTGTACAAGAAGAGAATAGAAGCTTTCGAAATGTGGTGCTACAGAAGAATGCTGAAGATTAGATGGGTAGATCACATAACTAATGAGGAAGTATTGAATAGGATTGGGGAGAAGAGAAGTTTGTGGCACAACTTGACCAGAAGAAGGGATCGGTTGGTAGGACATGTTCTGAGGCATCAAGGGATCACCAATTTAGTATTGGAGGGCAGCGTGGAGGGTAAAAATCGTAGAGGGAGACCAAGAGATGAATACACTAAGCAGATTCAGAAGGATGTAGGTTGCAGTAGGTACTGGGAGATGAAGAAGCTTGCACAGGATAGAGTTGCATGGAGAGCTGCATCAAACCAGTCTCAGGACTGAAGACCACAACAACAACAACAGCTGAGTAGTGCGAAAATTGGCAGTTGACCCTATATAATAAAAAGTGTGAGCTTAACCACTTGAATGCTAAAAGGAATCCGTTAAACTTCGGTTAAACGATAAATCAGTCGAATCTAAAGGTCGTAAATTGAACTAAATACCTAGGAAGTACAGTTACGATCAACTTAAATTGGAAAGAAAACATAGAAAATTTTATGAGGAAGGCAAAGTAAAGCCTACATTTTATTGGCAGAACACTTAGAAAATGAAGCAGATCTACTAAAGAGACTGCCTATCCTAAGTTTCTCCGTCCTCTTGTGGAGTACTGCAGCGCGATCTGGAATCCTTACCAGATAGGATTAGCGGAGTACATCGAGAAAGTTCAAGGAAAAGCAGCACGTTTTTATTATTGCGAAGTAGGGGAGAGAGTGTCACTGACATGATACAGGATCAGGGTGGACGTCATTAAGACAAAGGCGTTTTTCGTTACGGCGGAATCTTCTCATGAAATTTCAGTCATCAACTTTCTACTCCGAATGCGAAAACATATTGCTGACGCCGACCTACAACGGGAGAAAAGGTCATCATAACAAAATAAGGAAAATCAGAGCTCGCGCTGTAAGATAAAGGTGTTCGATTTTTTTCGTGCGCTGTTCGAGATTGGAATAATAGATAATTATTGTGAAGGTGGTTCGATGAAACCTCTGTCGGGCACTTAAGTGTGATTTGTGGAATATCCATGTAGATGTAGATAGATGAATGCTTCAGGTCTAAGAACGTTGAACTTAAGCGCAGACGTTTCTCTTTGACTTAATTACAGTGGAATTAATGCTTCTTCAAACAAATAAGGCCTTTTTTTCTCGCTATGCGAGGCACAATGTGCTTAAAATCAAAAATAAAGGTGACTGACCTCGCTAGGTGTACCATAGTTGACTGACCGAGTGTAATGACACACTTGACCAAGTGTAATGGTACACTACATAAGCAACCCATAATATGAACCCTCAACATCGGAGCGCGTCAGCAATCGTTGGTTAATATCTTGAAAAACTAAAAACTAAAAACCTGGGTTAACACTTAACACTAGGTGCTTTTTTCGCAATCGAGGCGGGTTTTTAGTTTTTTAATAAAACCCGTAATATCATGCCACTTGTTTACTAACAAGACTGAAAATATGTACTAGTCATTGAAATGGCAAATTAAAAGATTCAGAATGCGATGGACTATTGGTTATGGTCCGTCGAAAGTCATAGAAGACCTGGAACAAAGCTCGTTCAACTTTCTTCTTCATTCAGCAGTTTACAATGAACCCAGCATTACTCCAGTTACAAAGATTGATGATACATAAGTAGTTATGACTTCTTTTGTTTCTGTGATCCATTTAGAATGAACTGGCAATAGCTAAAAATGTTATAGATTGGTACACAGTTCTGCTTTGGTTTGATTTAAAAGCTTTTTGTTAAAAGGTTTTGATTGAAAGTTTTGTTTTAAAAAGTTTTGGGTGAGGTGGTTGCAAAATATAACAACACACAGAAACAGAATAATGTATTTTTTATATTCAATTGAAAGACGACGTCGCCACGACGTCAGGTCGAGATGGTAGGATTGATGATACTGATGTGAAACTGAAAGAAAGTCCTTCTTGATACCGGAATTGATGTGGAAGTGCGGGAACAGGACTGATCCTCAAACATGAAAGGAGACAGGATCGAATCCTCATAGCACCACGCTTGCAACAATGGCGTTTGACTATGAAAAGATTCCAGATAAATATAAGTATTTAATTAAATCTGTAGTCCTGAAAAAGAATAGCTTTGTTCAAACAATTTATGCATCTCATTTCCGGTCTGAATTTCCTGATTCGGAAGAGGCTGCTCATAAATCCGGTTAAATTTGAATCAATATTCAATATTTCTCAAACGCATATTCTTTTTTATCAGAATCCACTTGTCGACATGCGGTCACCTTATTAACGGTCATAGGTTGCGCTTGGTACAATCACATCTTCACACATTAGTCACTAAAATTCAGTTGGTAGCTACACGTGTTTACCATTCAGCTACAAAAAACTTTATTATAAAGGCTGAAGATTGAATAACATTTGGCAATCAACTGGAATCACTCACAGTTTGTGTGTATTCGCTCTGTTTTTCAGGACACTACAAATATTCGTGCTAATCAAATGGCTGCCCTTTCAGTTAACACACCAAACACCTTCATGCGTAGTCCGCTGATGGCAGTTTATTACCTCCATCAGTTTGCTTCATGCAGCTGTGCGTCGATAATTTCACAGTTCAAAATTACATTATAAGTCAATTAAAATTTTCAGCTAGCTCTGAATACGAATTAATTCTGCTCAGGAATTGGTTAATTCCACTGCACCACGCCCAGCACAAATTTTTGGAACCTCCGATGAAGATTCGGACTTTCTGAATGCAGAGCACATTGCAACAATTCCAAGACTCAACCACCTGTACCGGCTCGATATGGATACTAATTAGGTAGTTGGCTTAAAACATCACAATCTAACATCCAAACCAGAGTGAACTAAATCTGCCTTGACAATGCCGTAACTATCAGTTATGTTAGGGAAGTACTGTCTGAGTAATCTGAATTACGAATCATGTTATAAATTGAGTCAATGACTTTCTCCTCAAAGGAATTATACTGTGTAAATCAGTTCAATGTCCGCCCCTGGTAGCTGAATGGTCAGCGTGACGGATTGTCAATCCTCTGGGCCCCGGTTCGATTCCCGGCTGGGTCAGGGAATAACTCCGCCCAGGGACTGGGTGTCGTGCTGTCATCATGATCATCCTATCATCCTCATCTACTGCAGGTCGCCGAAGTGACGTCAAATTGAAAGACCGGCACCCGGCAAACGGCCTGCCCGGCGAGGAGCCCTAGCCATACGATTAAATAAATAAATAAATTAGTTCAATAGCAAATACCTGAATAACCTAAATCCTGTTAGTAATTACCGAACTTTAAAAATCATCGTTGTGTACATCTAACATTAATACACAGGAAATTCATAAATCATACACTTTCTAAAACAAGATTTCATCAATAAACACACACACACACACATACATACACACAGATATATAATCCAATTTAATATTCTTAGAATTACACAAAATATTCTTGGAAAAATCAAAGTAAGCATTTAAACTACAATAACTAACATTACACACAAGAAAAATGATATACACAATCATGTTCCAAAACTTCATTATCCTTTCTGTTCTCTTTCATCGAGCATAATATTTCTTGAGATGTTGACGGGGGTTCAATCCTCTCACAAGATCCGTATCCAGATATACCAACAAATAAGATCCTCAATGAGGTCTCGTTGTCACTGTAGGCTTGTACCATGGAAGCAAGGAGAGGATGTTGATCAATGCTGGTGAAGTACAAGTCCTCTATCTACACTACTATGATCGATACGTGCTGCCTGAGACTAAGACTTTGTGTGCAACGGCAAGTGACTGGGCTGCGACCAAAGACTCGACTCGGTGACATACTGGATGACTGGCTGGCACTCACTGGACCCTCCGATCGGCGGGAGCAGTCTAAATACTGCCGGCAAAGAGGGTGCTGGCGGCCCTTTTCTTGCGAGTCTTTAGCCTCTATGGATCTTCTCGCCACCTCTTTGCCGCATGGTGTGCTGGCGCCAGCTTACGCCAGCAAAGGACTATTCTCCACTGTCACTTTAATTGCTGATATCGGTACTAAGGAATCCTCTTTGTGACATGGGTTCACATCACCATAGAGCTCAAATGGTTCAAGTGGCTCTGAGCACTATGGGACTTAACTTCTGAGATCATCAGTCTCCTAGAACTTAGCAGTATTTAAACCTAACTAACCTAAGGACATCACACACATCCATGCCCGAGGTAGAATTCGAACCTGCGACCGTAACAGCAGTGCGGTTCCAGACTGAAGCGCCTAGAACCACTCGGCCACAACGGCCGGCACCATACAGTTCCTTCGTGATATCCACACCCTCATTGTAACGTACAAGTTGACTTCTTGCCCATAGCCCCTATTAAAATCCATGACCGTTCCTGTGGAATACGATATTATCGAGTCTGATTTAACAAACGTTGCTCACCGGAGTGAACCATGTCATCTGTTACCACTATAACCACTGGTGCTGGGTTTCGCCAGTTTCTATTTCTCAGTTGTGGTTGCTCTGCTTGGTTATTATTTCGATTCCAGTGCTGGGCCGGCCAGAGTGGCCGAGCGGTTCTAGGCGCTACAGTCTGAAACCGCGAGACCGCTACGGTCGCAGGTTCGAATCCTGCCATGGGCATGGATGTGTGTGATGTCCTGAAGTTAGTTAGGTTTAAGAAGTTCTAAGTTCTAGGGGACTGATGACCTCAGAAGTTAAGTCCCATAGAGCTCAGAGCCATTTTGAACCAGTGCTGGTTATTGGCATTCAAAGTGAAGACTTAATTGTATCTTCTGTCTGACCTATTTGGTCAACCACAATTAGGATGGAAGCTGTCTACATTCCCTTTCTTTCGATAATTATTAGTCTGTCCTTGACTGTATGTGCTGTATGTGAACAGTAGCTTTTTCTGTGTGCATGATTGTTATTTGCATTATTGATATCTGAATTGCCTTGTCCAATTCTAATTTTTAGAATCCATTGGATATCCTTATGAGTAACTGGTTCGTCCCTGTACCTCACCTTGTTCAAATACGTTCTGAAGTACCGTCACAGGTCACCAGTTTTAAATGAGAAAGGTTCCAGATTAAAAACTTCCTTTCTCAGGAGCCATTGTATTCCTCTAGACCAATAGTTTCCTAGAAATGCTCTTTCGAATTTCTCATATGTTGTACATGAGTCTATCACCTCTGTAGCCAATAATGCACCATCTCCTTGTATACAGCCCGATAATAGCTTATATTTTGAGATTCTGTACAATATCTTGATGATGCTCCTTGAAATACATGAACAAACGCAACCGTATTTACTGCCTTCCTGTCAGGTGAAAACGTTTGGTACTGCCTGTATTCGAGAAGTTTTTCTTCCGGTCACATTGTCGGATATAGACATGTGTGTGACAAAACTCTATGTGCTGAATGTGAATTACAATTGCAGAACATTTAATAAAAACGCCATTGCCATACTCTGGTCCAGTGCTCGAGGTCCACGTGAAGTTCGGTACGGCCATCCTAGACCGCCCCCCCCCCCCCTCCACCTTCTTTATATTTCACGAAAATGTTTACACGGACTGAGCCATTCTTGTCTGGTCCTAACTCCATTCAGATCTTAAGTTGATCGTTCAAAGATAAACTATCAATGATAGATTCTCTAATGCTTCCTTAATGCTTTTATTCATGAAATGGATAACTTGTTGTTCTTTAGTTTTTGCCCAATCCTCTAATTTTCTAGAATATTTTAATTTATGCTCACAAATTTTAGTTCGATCAACTGATCACAGCCAGATGATAAGCTTGTAACTATTTCGAATAAATGTTCTTCTTGTTTGTTTCGTAAGTCCTGTGCTTCTTGGGTTACCTTTTGAAACTGATGAGGGAACTCCTCTTGAGCTTGACAAAACTGACTTGCCTCACTGATTTCCTCTTGCTTTTTCACTATTTCGCTAAGTAGTGTCATGGGCTATGCGAAATCTATCTTAGTTATCTTAGTCACTATCTCCGGCTGATATTGCTCTACCTTTGCGACGGGTAGTAGACAAAGTTCTTAATTGGTTTAAAATTCCTGCTAACGGATCAACCAGTTGGTGGGTTGAAGCTGCTGCTTCCTATACTTCTTGCGCTTCCCTATCGGGTTGAACGTTTAGTTTTTGATCTCTCTGGATCTCAAATTGTGCTTGGTCATTACCATAACACCGTAAAATTCCCAAAAAGATAACTAGCACTGTTCCTAACTGGAACACACTCATATTAGTAATACATTAACTTCGAACCTCTTCACAGTTCACATGTTCCTAGGAAGACTAAGTAATAATTGTATGCTAGCACTACTGTTGAAGTCACTATAGATGATAGTAAAATCGAAAACTCTATTTCTTTTAGTGAACAGAAAAAATTATGAAGTAGCACAGCTGAATTAGAGTTGCAATTCTTGCATGGGCTTTCCTGTACCCAGATCTATGACTTGACATTCGCGTGTGATGGGCTGGGACGGCACTGCTATGGTAGACCAGACTCCACCAAATACGTGGAACAAAATTCAATACATTAGTTACAAATGCAGATGTTACAATACAAGTTGCAAATTGAAACCTGCTTTTTATTCATCCTCGACGGGATGCCACTTTATACTATCTGTCACACAGGGAATGGAAGTAAAGAAAAGGATGCAAACTTCACTTAACTTTGTTCTTCTTGAGTCTGCCCTGATGAATCTATCTTGAAGTTCTTTGCATGGAAAAATTCAGCTATATTCAAGGACGTAAAATTTCTTGGAACAAGCTTTATCACGCGTAACTAGCGTAATATCCTTTTCTTCTTGAGAGCAATGTACTGAAAGGCTTGTACTTTGAGTAATGAACCTACCGTACGTAGGTACAACCACAGCAGAGGGGTATCTGTTGAGACTCCAGACAAACCTGTGATTCCGGAAGAGGGGCAGCAGCCTCTTTAGTAATTGCAGGGGCCTTGTAACGACAACAAAAACGGCCGGTCTGTGCAGGTACTGCGATCGGCTAAAAGCAAGAGGAAACTACAGCCGTAATTTTTGCCGAGGACGTGCAGCCCTACTCCACGGTTAAATGATCGTGGCGTCCTCTTGGGTGAAATATTCCGGAGGTAAAATAGTCCCCATTCGGATCTCTGAGCGAGGCCTACCCAGGAGAATATCGTCATCAGGAAAAACAAAACTGACATTCTGTGTAATGTTAGATACCTTAACCCGGCAGGTAGGTTAAAAGACTTAAAAAGGGAAATGGATAGGTTGGAGCTAGATATAGTGGGAATTAGTGAAGTTCGATAGAAGGAGGACATGGAATGGTTCAAATGGCTCTGAGCACTATGTGACTTAACTTCTGAGGTGATCAGTCTCCTAGGACATTACTTCTGGTCAGGTAAATACAAGGTTATAAATACACAATCAATTAGGGGTAATGCAGGAGTGCATTTAATAACGAATAAGAAAATAGGAATGCAGGTAAGCTATTATGAACAGCATAATGAATGTATTGTCGTAGCCAAGATATACACGAAGCCCACGCCTACAACAGTAGTACAAGTTTTCATGCGAACTAGCTCCGCAGATGATGAAGAGCTTGAAGGAATGTATGGTGAGATAGAGGAAATAATTCAGATAGTTAAAGAAGATGAGAATTTAATTGTGTTGGGGACTAAAATTCAGTAGTAGGAAAAGGAAGAGAAGAAAAAATAGGCGAACATGAGGTGGGGGGAATGAAAGAGGATGCCACCTGGTAGAATTTTGCACAGAGCATAATCATAGCTAACACTTGGTTTGAGAATCGTGAAAGAAGGTTGCATACTTGAAAGAGACCTGGAGACACAGGAAGATTTCAGATTGATTATATAATGATTAGAAAGAGATTTGGGAACCAGATTTTAAATCGTAAGATGGGCAGATGTGGACTCTGATCACAATTTATTTGTTACTAATTGTAAAATAAAACTAAATAAATTGGAAAAGTTGGTAATTAAGGAGATGGGACCTGAACAAGTTGAAAGAATCACAGATTGTTGAGAGCTTCAGAGGGAGCAGGCAACGATTGACAAGAATGCGTGAAAGGAATATAGTAGAAGACGAGTGGGTAGCTTTAAGAGATGAAATAGTGAAGGCAGCAGAGGATCAACTATGTAAAACGACAAGGCCTAGTAGAAATCCTTGGTTAACACAAAAAATATGGAATTTGACGAAAGGAGAAAATTTAAAAATGCAGCAAATGCAGCAGGCGAAAGGGAACAAAAACGTTTAAAAAATGAGACTGACAGGAAGTGCAAAACAGTTAAGCAGAAATAGCTAGACGACAAATGTAAGGACTTAGAAGCATATCTCACTAGGGGAAAGACAGATACCGCCTACAGGAAAATTATACAGGCCTTTAGGGAAAAGAGAAGCAACTGTATGAATATCAAGCATGCAGATGGTAAACCAGTCGTAAGCAAAGAAGGAAAAGCTGTAGGTGGAAGGAGAATATACATTGTCTATATAAGAGAGATGAACTTGAAAAAATATTATAGAAAAGGAAGTGAACGGAAATTATGATGAGATGGGAGATACGATACTGCCGGAAGAATTCGCCAATCTCTTAAACAGATAACTTGAAACGAGGCCCCGGGAGTAGAGGATATTCCGTCAGAACCACTGATGCACTTGGGAGAGGTAGCCTTGACAAAACTCTTCCATCTGGTGTGCAAGATGTGTGACACAGGCGAAATGCCCTCAGACCTCAAGAAGAATGTAGTAATTCCGTTTCAAAGAAAGCAGTTGCTGACAGCTGTGAAAATTACCGAAATTTCAGTTTAATAACTAATTGTTGCAAAATGCTAATCCAAATTCTTTACGGCAGAATGGAAAAACTGGTAGAAGCAGATCTCTGGGAAGATCATTTTGGATTTCGGAGAAATGTACCAACACGTGAGGCAATACTGCCTCTATGACTTATCTTAAGAGATAGCTTAAGGAAAGCCAAACGTACACTTACAGCATTTGTAGACTTAGAGAAAGGTTTTGACAATGTTGACTGGAATACTCTCTTTCAAATTCGGAAGGTATCAGGGTTAAAATACAAGGACCAAAAGGCTATTTAGAATTTTTACAGGAACCAGACGGCAGCTATAAGAGTGGAGGGGCATGAAAGGGAATCAGTGGTTGAAATGGAGTGAGAGAAGGATGTAGCCTATCCCTGATGTTATTCAATATGTACATTGGACAAGCAGTAAAGTAAACCAAAGAAAAATTTGGAGTAGGAATTAAAGATCAGGGAGAAGAAATAAAAACTTTGAGGTTTTACCGATGACATTATAATTCTGCCAGCCACAGCAAAGAACTTGGAAAAGCAGTTGAACGAAATGAACAGTGTCAGGAAGACATAAGACGTACATCAACAATGGCAAAACAGGGTTAATGGAATGTAGTCGAATTAAATCAGGTGATGCCAAGGGAATCAGATTAGGAAACGAGATACTTAAAGTAGTATATGAGTTTTGCTGTCTGGGGAGCAAAATAACTGATGATGGACGACATGGAGAGGATATAAAATGTAGACTGGCAATGGCGCCAAAAGCATTTCTGAAGAAAAGAAATTTGTTAACACCGAATATAGATTTAAGTGTTAGGAAGTCTTTTCTGAAGGTATTTGTCTGGAGTGTAGCCATGTATGGAAGTGAAACATAGACGATAAACAATTTAGATAAAACGAAATAGAAGCTTTAGAAAGGTGGTACTGCAGAACAGAAATGCTGAAGATTACATGGGTCGATCACGTAAGTAATAAGGAAGTGCTGAACAGAATTGGAGAGACAAGAAATTTGCGGAACAACTTGACCTAAAGAAGGGATCGGTTAATAGGACACATTCTGAGACACCAAGGGATCACTAATTTAGTACTGTAGGGAAGTGTGTCAGGTAAAAATTGTAGAGGGAGACATAGAGATGAATACAGTAAGCAGAGTCAGAAAGTTGTAGATTGCAGTAGTTATTCGGAGATAAAGGGGCTCACACAGAATAGAGTAGCATGCAGAGCGGCACCAAAACAGTTTTCGGACTGAAGACCACAACAACAGCAGTTGTATAGCTCATGCAATATCAAGTTGACTTGTCGGGCGAAGACGCTGCAGATTCTCGGTGAAAGCTGAAATCATTTAAACTCATTACTCTCTCTCTCTACAGACCGACCGGAATCCGTCATGTATCATGCTAACATATTTAATGAAAAATGGATGGTCGGTCTGTAAGTAGATTTCATTATTTGCTTTTGAGTAGAGCACTTGTCCTCTTCCATATAAGGTTGACCGTGCATGCAGGCTAGCAGGCTAGCAATCCCGTTTGCTTTAATCCATACAATCTATAGGACGTTGTAGTACTTCGTATTAGGGAGTCCATGTTGCGATTAAAATAACCACGAAGACGTATCTTTTATATACAGTATACATAAATGATCTGACGGACTGGGTGAGCAGCAATTTACGGCTGTTAGCTGATGGCTCTGCGGTGTACGGGAAGGTGTGGTCGTTGAGTGACTGTAGGGGGATACAAGATTAATTATTACCAGTAGCTTCCATGAGCATGCCGGTATTAAGGGAATACCTGGAGACCACTATAGCGAAAATTTTGAGAACCGTCATTTGAGGCCGACTGCAGAACGGTTCCACTGCCGCCACCATTAAGACAGTCGTTTTTCCTTGCAGTATTTGCGAGTGGAAGAGGAAAGGAAACGACCAGTACTGGCACGTGGTATCCTCCATCAGGCACCGTACTGTGGCTTGCGGAGTTGTTGTTATGGTCTTCAGTCCTGACACTGGTTTGATGCAGCTCTCCATGCTACTCTATCCTGTGCAATCTTCTTCATCTCCCAGTACCTACTGCAACCTACATCCTTCTGAATCTGCTTAGTGTATTCATCTCTTGGTCTCCCTCTACGATTTTTACCCTCCATGCTGCCCTCCAATACTAAATTGGTGATCCCTTGATGCCTCAGAACATGTCCTACCAATCGATCCCTTCTTCTAGTCAAGTTGTGCCACAAACTTCTCTTCTCCCCAATCCTATTCAATACCTCCTCATTAGTTATGCAATCTACCCATCTAATCTTCAGCATTCTTCTGTAACACCACATTTCGAAAGCTTCTATTCTTTTCTTGTCCAAACTATTTATCGTCCATGTTTCACTTCCATACATGGCTACACTCCATACAAATACTTTCAGAAATGACTTCCTGACACTTAAATCTATACTCGATGTTAACAAATTTCTCTTCTTCAGAAACGCTTTCCTTGCCATTTCCAGTCTACATTTTATATCCTCTCTACTTCGACCATCATCAGTTATTTTGCTCCCCAAATAGCAAAACTCATTTACTACTTTAAGTGTCTCATTTCCTAATCTAATACCCTCAGCATCTCCCGACTTAATTCGACTACATTCCATTATCCTCGTTTTGCTTTTGTTGATGTTCATCTTATATCCCCCTTTCAAGAGGCTATCCATCCCGTTCAACTGCTCTTCCAAGTCCTTTGCTGTCTCTGACAGAATTACAATGTCATCGGCGAACCTCAAGTTTTTATTTCTTCTCCATGGATTTTAATACGTACTCCGAATTTTTCTTTTGTTTCCTTCACTGCTTGCTCAATATACAGATTTAATAACATCGGGGAGAGGCTACAACCCTGTCTCATTCCCTTCCCAACCACTGCTTCCCTTTCATGCCCCTCAACTCTTATAACTGCCATTTGGTTTTTGTACAAATTGAAAATAGCATTTCGTTCCGTGTATTTTACCCCTGCCACCTTCAGAATCTGAAAGAGAGTATTCCAGTCAACATTGTCAAAAGCTGTCTCTAAGTCTACAAATGCTAGAAACGTAGGTTTGCCTATCCTTAATCTAGCTTCCAAGATAAGTCGTAGGGTCAGTATTGCCTCACGTGTTCCAATATTTCTACGGAATCAAAACTGATCTTCGCCGAGGTCGGCTTCTACTAGTTTTTCCATTCGTCTGTAAAGAATTCGCGTTAGTATTTTGCAGCCGTGACTTATTAAACTGATAGTTCGGTAATTTTCACGTCTGTCAACACCTGCCTTCTTTAGGATTGGAATTATTATATTCTCCTTGAAGTCTGAAGGTGTTTCGCCTGTCTCATACATCTTGCTCACCAGATGGTAGAGTTTTGTCAGGACTGGCTCTCCCAAGGCTGTCAGTAGTTCTAATGGAATGTTATCTACTCCCGGGGCCTTGTTTCGACTCAGGTCTTTCAGTGCTCTGTCAAACTCTTCACGCAGTATCATATCTCCCATTTCATCTTCATCTACATCTTCTTCCATTTCCATAATATTGTCCTCAAATACATCGCCCTTGTATAGACCCTTTATATACTCCTTCCACCTTTCTGCTTTCCCTTCTTTGCCTAGAACTGGGTTTCCATCTGAGCTCTTGATATTCATACAAGTTGTTCTCTTTTCTCCAAAGGTCTCTTTAATTTTCCTGTAGGCAGTATCTATCTTACCCCTAGTGAGATAAGCCTCTACATCCTTACATTTGTCCTCTTGCCATCCCTGCTTAGCCATTTTGCGCTTCCTGTCGATCTCATTTTTGAGACGTTTGTATTCCTTTTTGCCTGCTTCATTTACTGCATTTTTATATTTTCTCCTTCATCAATTAAATTCAATATTTCTTCTGTTACCCAAGGATTTCTACTAGCCCTCGTCTTTTTACCTACTTGATCCTCTGCTGCCTTCACCACTTCATCCCTCAAAGCTACCAATCCTTCTTCTACTGTATTTCTTTCCCCCATTCCTGTCAATTGTCCCCTTATGCTCTCCCTGAAACTCTGTACAACCTCTGGTTTAGTCAGTTTATCCAGGTCCCATCTCCTTAAATTCCCACCTTTTTGCAGTTTCTTCAGTTTTAATCTACAGTTCGTAACCAATTGATTGTGGTCAGAGTCCACATCTGCCCCTGGAAATGCCTTACAATTTAAAACCTGGTTCCTAAATCTCTGTCTTACCATTATATAATCTATCTGAAATCTGTCAGTATCTCCCGGCTTCTTCCATGTATACAACCTTCTTTTATGATTCCTGAACCAAGTGTTAGCTATGATTAAGTTGTGCTCTGTGCAAAATTCTATCAGGCGGCTTCCTCTTTCATTTCTTACCCCCAACCCATATTCCCTACTACGTTTCTTTCTCTCCCTTTTCCTACTCTCGAATTCCAGTCACCCCTGACTATTAAATTTTCGTCTCCCTTCACTACCTGAATAATTTCTTTTATTTCATCATACATTTCTTCAATTTCTTCGTCATCTGCAGAGCTAGTTGGCATATAAACTTGTACTACTGTAGTAGGCGTGGGCTTCGTGACTATCTTGGCCACAATAATGCGTTCACTATGCTGTTTGTAGTAGCTTATCCGCATTCCTATTTTTTTATTCATTATTAAACCTACTCCTGCATTACCCCTATTTGACTTTGTATTTATAAACCTGTATTCGCCTGACCAAAAGTTTTGTTCCTCCTGCCACCGAACTTCGCTAATTCCCACTATATCTAACTTTAACCTATCCATTTCCCTTTTTAAATTTTCTAACCTACCTTCCCGATTAAGGGATCTGACATTCCACGCTCCGATCCGTAGAACGCCGGTTTTCTTTCTCCTGATAACGACGTCCTCTTGAGTAGTCCCCGCCCGAAGATCCGAATGGGGGAGAATTTTACCTCCGGAATATTTTACCCAAGGGGACGCCATCATCAATAACCATACAGTAGAGCTGCAAGCCCTCGGGAAAAATTACGGCTGTAGTTTCCCCTTGCTTTCAACCGTTCGCAGTACCAGCACAGCAAGGCCGTTTTGGTTAGTGTTACAAGGCCAGATCAGTCAATCATCCAGACTGTTGCCCCTGCAACTACTGAAACGGCTGCTTCCCCTCTTCAGGAACCACACGTTTCTCTGGCCTCTCAACATATACCCCTCCGTTGTGGTTGCACCTACGGTACAGCTATCTGTATCGCTGAGGCACGCAAGCCTCCCCACCAACGGCAAGGTCCATGGTTCATGGGGAGGGCTTGCGGAGTACGTAAATATAGATGTAGATTTTTTTTGCATGTCTAATTCCATTGGAAACAGTGTACACAACGACTGTATTATCGTCAGTACATTTTGGATAAATGGCGGCATCGGTCGTAAAGATTGAAATCCTTTATTTTATAGATCGATTTCGGTCACTGTGTGACAATCTTCAGATAGCACAACATTTTCTATGAGGTGTAACATATACTGTGGTGATTACTTCCAACAGATGTCTTCGCTTTTACTGCATACAATAATTCTGAATTTACAGAATAACCTATCTTGTGACCTTAGCAGTTGTCGATCCAACTGTATGTCGCACTGAAGATGATCACACAGTGACCGAAATAGATCTGTAAAATAAAGGAATTCAATCGTTACGACCGATGCTGCAGTTTATCCAAAATATATAGATGTAGATATATTACGTCGTTTACTTGAAATTACGGCAGACTGAATTTTCCGGGGAAGGGCTGCTTCTTTTAACCTTATCGCGTGGGATCAGTTTACGCCACGAGATGAGACGGCCGACCAAGACTTGGTTGTAGCGTCGCTCGCTACGAGAATATGTAGATCGAGGTGCTGCCCATGGTGTGTGATTCGACTTGTAATCGATTTCCCCAGAGAGCTGTAAAATATGTCTTCCGCGTCTCTGTTGGAGGATGAGACGGGCAGAGCAGAAACGTTGAGATGAAGGGTAGGAGTTCGGAGTTGAACTTCCCGTCGACGATGAGTCATTAAAGACGCTCGAACTAGGAAGGATGGGAGACAGCCGTGTCGTTTCAAAGGACAAGAAGCGATTTATAGTAAACAGGGAAAACTTACATCTGAATGATCGAACATGAAGTCGAACTACCGTTCTCTTGAATGCGAGTCCAGTATGTTACCAGGAAGGCTTGGATGGTCTCTGGTCATCACCATGAAGCCAAGTGAAAAGCAGTTTTTGAAAACGAATGTTAATTTTGATAGACAAGTCATCGAAATGGTGTGAAGTCGAAAGGGATGCATTCGTCTGCGAGTCACACGACATTAATTAATTTTGCCCCCTGCTTTGAGTATTAGTTATCTACACTAACCCGAGAACAAGATAATTACTTACGTGTCAAGAAGCAGTTGATATGGTGGCTTGCAACGGAAGAGCCGTTGGAGCTTAGCGCCCCTTTTTTTTTAATGGTACCGGCCGATATCTGGCAGTATCTGCTCGACCACATCCGGAGTCCACGTGCGGTATACGGCAACGGAAATGTAGGCCGTGACTTCCGCCGTGTGGGCCAGTTGCTCTGGATGCATGCGTATAGGAGCCGACCGCTCGGTCCGATTATGTGAGCAACTGAGTCGTAAAGCGCTGGAGAGACTACTGTATTACAATGCAATATATCAACATGAAAAAAAAAAAAGAAAAGCGGTACTGCAGTAGTTCGTTTGCTTGTCGCGGGCGGTTTTTCCGCGTAGACCCCAAAGCTGTTTAGATACTGTGCCACAAAAATTACACAGGATCCTAAACTGAGAGCTTTGACATAAAGAACAAATGATCAGGAATGTTTAATTTCCTTTTACCGACAAAAAATTTACACCTTCCAACTATAACTCAACCTCTTCAATCCAGGTGATAAAATAAGTAGGACAAATGGTTTCATTGTTACACATAGTTACATTCTAAAGTACATTGTTTTAATTTTTATTTTTTACAGATTCTAAAAGTTTAAGGTACCCTTTGTGTACTTTGGGTCTTAACAAGCAGGAGAAAAATTGTCTTGCTCTTCTATGTTAGCCAGCCGTTGTGGCCGAACGGTTCTAGGCGCTTCAGTCCGGAACCGCACCACTGCTACGGTCGCAGGTTCGAATCCTGCCTCGGGCATGGATGTGTGTGGTCCTTAGGTTAGTTAAAGTGGTTCAAATGGCTCTGAGCACTGTGGGACTCAACTTCTGAGGTCATCAGTCCCCTAGAACTTAGAACTGCTTATACCTAACTGACCTAACGACATCACACACATCCATGCCCGAGGCAGAATTCGAACCTGCGACCGTAGCGGTCGCGCGTTTCCAGACTATAGCGCCTAGAACCGCTCGGCCGCCCGGGCCGGTAGGTTAGTTAGGTTTAAGTAGTTCTAAGTTCTAGGGGACTGATGACCTCAAATGTTGTCCCATAGTGCTCAGAGCGATTTGAACCATTTTCTTCTATATTAATACGTACGTGTTCTTGACCCCCTGCGGGTTCGGGGGTCAGAATAGGCCCGCGGTATTCCTGCCTGTCGTAAGAGGCGACTAAAAGGAGTCTCAAACGTTTCGGCCTTATGTGATGGTCCCCTGTCGGGTTTGACCTCCATATCTCAAAATTTTTCCGAAGAGCGAGCCGATTGGGGAAGGGCGCCTTACTTGGTGCATTGTGTCCATGTTGTGTTGAGAACTTTCGCCATCTTATTCGTCGTTGCATTGCAGTCTTGCCCGCTCTCCATCTCTTGGGCATCGATGCGCCCCTGCGTGCACTTTCTGCCACGCACTGTGCAGGGCCATTTTCTGCACTGACGACGCCCATGGACCACATGTCACCTAACATCCAGCACGGTAGCCAGTCCGTTGTGGTGGGGCCGCCATGTACCCTCTGGGTTGTAGCCCCCTGACAACACAGGGATCGCTCTACTGATGCCTGCGCCGTTCACTCCCCACGTATGCCAAGGAGTAGATGCCCATCTCCCTGGGGCATCAGGACTCCCGGCAATGGCCATCCTGCCAGGTGGCTATTACTGTGGCTGGGTGGCGCCCGTGGGGAGGGCCCTTGGTCGGAGTAGGTGGCATCAGGGCGGGTCCGCAATGAAGCGTGGTACATCATCTCTCGCTGGCGGCCAGCCGCCAGCAGTCTCTAAGCGTTCTCGGGCTCAATTTAATGCTCAGAAGTACGATCCGAAAACGTTCCCCTCCCTGGCCACGCCGTGGGAAGAGCGTAAGTCTCAGGATAGAGGTAACAGTTATTCGCCCCGATTCTTAGTTTGCACGAGAGCTGATGGGGAGTCTTTTCTCTCCACAAAGCCTCAGTTCTGCGTCGAGCATTTAGAGGACAAGTTTGGGGAGGTGGAGGGCTTGTCTAAAATGCGCTCTGGGTCAGTACTGATACAAACGGCATCCTCCGCCCAGTCCCGCAGGTTACTTGCTTGTGACAAGTTGGGGGATGTTAACGTTTCTATTACACCACATAAGAGTTTAAATATGGTCCAGGGTGTTATTTTCCATAGGGATCTCCTTTTGCAGTCTGATGACGAGCTGCGCGCCAACTTAGAACGTAGAGGTGTTCATTTCGTCCGGCGCGTTCATCGGGGTCCGAGGGACAATCAGGTTGCTACCGGTGCCTTCATCTTGGCCTTCGAGGGTGATACGTTACCGGAAAAGGTCAAGGTGATGGTCTACCGATGTGACGTCAAGCCCTATATCCCTCCCCCGATGCGGTGCTTCAAGTGCTGGAAGTTCGGCCATATGTCTTCCCGCTGCACTTCCAGCCTCACATGTCGCGATTGCGGACGCCCATCTCATCCCGATACTCCATGTGCCCCGCCTCCCATCTGCATCAACTGCAGGGAGCACCATTCACCTTGCTCACCTGACTGCAAAGTCTTTCAGAAAGAGCGCAAAATCATGGAATATAAGACCCTGGACCGGCTGACCTATACTGAGGCCAAACGGAAATATGACAGACTCCATCCTGTGAGAATGACATCTTCTTATGCAGCTGCTGCAACAACTGTGCTAGCTCCATCAGTTTCGAGACTTCCAGCCAGCTCGATAAGCAGTAAGACTCCTCCTGCCCCCTTGCCCGTGGGGGGCTCTACCCAACAGGTTGCTCCTGCACCACCTACCTCAGGAGCGACCTCCTCCCACCCGTCGGGGACGTCCGTCCCCGCTTCTCAGCCGGAGAAGCGTCTAAGTTCTTCGGCTCCTCTCGCCCGTAAGAGTTCCCTTGGGACCCTCCCTTCCCAGGGTTCCACCAGCGGGAAGGATGACGGCCACCAGTGGCATAAGTCCTCACCAGCGGCCAGGCGTAGGGCTTCACGATCCTCCTCTGTCCCGGAGACTGAATCGGTGAAGCCTTCCCAGCCGGTGAAACCCAAGGTTCAGCGAGAGAAGTCCAAGAGAAAGACCTCTAAGGCCAAAGAACTTGCGGTGGCACCAGCCCCACCGCACCTTTCGCGCTCTGCGTCTGAGGATGAAGTCGAGATTCTAGCGTCCGCTGAGGACCTTGATCTCGCTGGTCCCTCAGACGCCATGGATGCCTCTCGTACGGGTACTGAATCGGTGGCAGTGAGTGAACAAGCGGCGTAAATTGCCTTCCCAGTCCTTTCACGCCTTTCTCAGCCATGGACAATACCATCCTCCAGTGGAACTGCGGCGGTTTTTTCCACCATTTAGCTGAGCTCCGCCAACTTCTCAGCCTTCGCCCTTTCTTCTGCATTGCTCTCCAGGAAACTTGGTTTCCAGCGATGCGAACCCCCGCCCTCCGTGGCTATCGGGGTTATTACAAGAACCGAGCAGCTTATGAAAGGGTGTCTGGTGGCGTCTGCATATATGTCCTTCACACTCTGCACAGCGAGTCTGTCCCTCTCCAGACGCCTTTAGAGGCTGTCGCTGTACGCGTATGGACGCCACAGGCTGTTACCGTCTGCAGTCTTTACATTCCACCGGATGGTGATGTCTCGCAGCATGTCCTGGCTGCACTGGTCGCCCAATTGCCGCCACCTTTCTTGCTATTGGGCGACTTCAACGCCCATAACCCTCTGTGGGGTGGGTCAGTGGCCACAGGTCGAGGCGCCATCGTTGAACATTTGTTGTCGCAGCTCGATCTCTCGCTGTTAAATGATGGCGCCTTCACACACTTCAGTGTGGCGCATGGCACCTACTCCGCCATTGACCTTTCCATCTGTAGCCATAGCCTCTTACCGTCTGTCCAATGGAGTGTGCATGACGACCTGTGTGGTAGTGACCACTTTCCGCTCTTTTTGTCACTACCACAGCGTCACTCTTCTGGGTGCCCTAGCAGATGGGCTATGAATAAGGCTGACTGGGATTTGTTCTCCTCCACTGCCGCTTTTGAGCCTCTCTCTACTGATGACATTTATGTGGTGGTTCAATCTGTCACCACCGGTATCGTTACTGCCGCCGAATCTGCCATTCCCCGTTCTTCTGGGTCCGCTCGGCGGAAGGCTGTGCCTTGGTGGTCGCCTGAGATCGCTGAAGCGATTAAAGATCGCCGGCGGGCGCTCCAGCGTCACAAGCGACATCCTTCCTTAGCCCACCTTATCGCCTTCAAACGGCTGTGTGCGCGGGCCCGCCTCCTTATCCGCCAAGGCAAGAAGGAGTGCTGGGAGCGGTATGTGTCCACCATTGGTCTCCATGTCACTCCCTCGCAGGTCTGGGCCAAGATTCGACGCGTCTACGGCTATCGGACCCCTGCCAGCGTCCCTGCGCTCTCAATGAATGGAGCCGTTTGTACCAACTCCGACGTCATTGCAAATCGCTTAGCAGAGCATTTTGCTATGAGCTCCGCTTCTGCGAATTACCCCCAGGCCTTCCGCTCCATTAAAGAGCGGCTGGAACGTCGGAGCTTTTCGTTTCGCAGCACCCACCCGGAATCTTACAATGCTCCATTCAGTGAGTGGGAATTTCGCAGTGCCCTAGCTGCTTGCCCTGATACCGCTCCTGGGCCAGATGGCATCCACTGTCAGATGCTGAAACACCTTTCGGTGGACTGCCAGCGTCGCCTTCTCGATCTTTACAACCGTCTTTGGGTCGAGGGGGAGTTTCCGTCACAATGGCGGGAAGGCATTGTCATCCCCGTTTTGAAACCTGGGAAGACCCCTCTGGAGGTGGACAGCTACCGTCCCATTAGCCTCACCAACGTTCTTTGTAAGTTGCTTGAACGGATGGTGAGCCGGCGCTTGCATTGGGTACTGGAGTCTCGGGGCCTTCTGGCTCCGTCTCAGGGTGGGTTCCGTAAAGGCCGCTCCGCCACCGACAATCTGGTGAGTCTGGAGTCGGCCATCCGTACTGCTTTTGCCCGCCGTCAGCACCTGGTCGCTGTCTTTTTCGACATGCGGAAGGCGTACGATACGACATGGCGTCATCACATTCTTTCTACGCTTCATGGATGGGGTCTTCGGGGTCCTCTGCCGATTTTTATCCGCAATTTTCTGTCGTGTCGTACCTTCCGCGTGCAAGTCGCGGCCTCGTATAGTTCCTCCCACGTCCAGGAGAACGGTGTGCCACAGGGCTCTGTTTTAAGTGTCTGTCTGTTTTTCATAGCCATTAACGGGCTTGCTGCGGCCGTGGGAAATTCTGTCTCCGCTTCCCTGTATGCTGACGACTTCTGCCTTTATTACAGCTCTACTGGCATTGCAGCTGTTGAACGTCAGCTACAGGGCGCTATCCGTAAGGCGCAGTCTTGGGCTGTAGCGCATGGGTTTCAGTTTTCGGCAGCCAAGACCTGCGTTATGCATTTCTGCCGGCGCCGAACAGTCCATCCTGAGCCGCGGCTTTATCTTGCCGACGAACTCCTTGCTGTGGTGGAGACCCACAGGTTTTTGGGGGTGGTTTTCGATGCCCGGTTGACTTGGCTGCCTCATATCCGGCAGCTGAAACAGACGTGTTGGCGGCATCTAAACGCTCTGAGATGCTTGAGCAACACCCGCTGGGGCGCCGACCGCTCTACACTGTTGCGGCTCTACCAGGCGTTAATCCAGTCCGTCTGGATTATGGGAGCCTGGCTTATGGCTCAGCATCCCCATCTGCGTTACGGATGCTGGACCCGATTCTCCACAGCGGGATACGCCTTGCCACTGGTGCTTTCCGCACCAGCCCTGTGGACAGCGTACTAGTGGAGGCAGGTGTACCTCCACTGCGGTTCCGACGCCAACGTTTG
Source organism: Schistocerca serialis cubense (assembly GCF_023864345.2). Lineage (NCBI taxonomy): Eukaryota > Metazoa > Arthropoda > Insecta > Orthoptera > Acrididae > Schistocerca > Schistocerca serialis. The sequence continues at coordinate 216,190,647 of NC_064645.1, forward strand.
CTGGCCGCTTATGCTGCCCATGTTCTAAGCTCGCCCGGGCATCCAAACTATCGCCTCCTGTTCCCGCGGTCGGTCGTCCGTATGCCAGAACGTCGGCCCCGGTCTGGTTGTACAATAGCGGTCCGCGTCAAAGAGCTTCTCTCTGGGCTCCAGGGTTTTACTGTTCCACCTCCTTTCCGGGCTACTTTGCATACACCCCCATGGTGTGTTCGTCGCCCTAGCCTTCGGCTCGACTTGGCACAGGGCCCTAAGGACTCAGTCCCTCCAGAGGCCTTCCGCCGCCGCTTTTATTCCATCCTGGCCACGTATCAGGGCTCTGGTGTTGTTTACACTGACGGTTCGATGGTTGCTGGTCGTGTCGGATATGCGCTCACTCTAGGGGACCTTTCCGAACAACGTTCCTTGCCGGATGGCTGCAGCGTTTACACTGCTGAACTGGTCGCCATCTTTCGTGCCCTAGAGTATATCCGCTCCTGCTCAGGTGAGTCCTTCGTTATCTGTAGCGATTCCCTGAGCGGTTTACGAGCTCTCGACCAGTGTTTCCCTCGTTCTCGTTTGGTGATGGCTATCCACGAGTCTCTGCATGCTCTCGCCTGTTGCGGCCGCTCTGTGGTCTTTGTGTGGACCCCCGGTCATGTCGGTATCCCGGGTAACGAACATGTTGACCGCCTGGCGAAAGAGGCCACCAGTAAGCCATCTCTGGACGTTGGCCTCCGAGAGACTGATTTGCGGGCAGTCTTCCGCCGCAAAATCTTGGCGCTATGGGATGATGAATGGCGCGAACTGACAATGCGCAATAAACTCCGTGCTGTCAAGGAGACGACGGCTGTGTGGCGGTCATCCCTGCGAGCCACTCGCAGGGACTCAGTAGTTCTTTGCCGGCTCCGCATTGGCCACTCCCGGCTGACACACAGTTATTTACTGCGCCGGGAGGACCCTCCTCTATGTCGCTGTGGGGCAGCTTTGACAGTGGCCCACATTTTGCTGGCCTGCCCCCTTTTAGCTGTGGTCAGGCAGACATTTGCGCTGCCTGCTACGCTCCCTGCCCTTTTAACAGACGAATCCACTATGGCTGACTTAGTTTTACGTTTTATTCGGGCAGGGGGATTTTATCATTTACTCTGAGTGTTTGTTTTGTTTTATTGTTTTGTGTTGATTCTGGCCTTTGGCCTATGGTTTTACACTGATTTTTTAATGTGTTTCTAAGTGGTTGGCCTTTCCTTTTTTATGTCTATGGTCGGCCAACCACCGTCACACTCTGTGTGGTTTTCGTTTGTTTTGTCTTGTCTTTGTCTCAGTATCTCTTGTTCTGTATCGTCTGTGATCTCTTCTGTTCCTTTTTTTTTATTCTCTGTGGGTGTTCTTTGTCTTTGGAAAAAGGGACCGATGACCATGGCAGTCTGGTCCCTTTAATCCCCCAAACCAACCAACCAACCGTACGTGTTCTTGGTATTATTCTGCTGGATTTCCATATGGACGTTTCTAAGTTCATGGTCCTGCATGTGTATTTTACACGTATGTGGCTACTGGTTTTACTGATTGACTCCCACTAGTTAACTTTATATGCTATTGTTACATATAAACAGTGGATTTACCATGCGAGGTGTTCTTCGGCAAAAGTTCGTCGACATGTATCCTGTTTGTTACTTTTAACCCTGTGGGAACATATTGACGGTTGCTCTTACTAATATTGGTAACTTTGTAAATTTCGTGGAATTAGAAGAAATATTGATCTAGGGTGTTTTACTTATACAAGTTACACATTCGCTATGCTACTCACGACAACCTATTTGGAAATTATATTATTGTACCTATACTAGCTTCGAGCCTGAGCCCATTCTCAGACATTAGCGTTGATTTCTTAGCGAGTTTTACATTTGTGTCTTCATTAAAAGCTCTCCTTTACATGTTACAAAGGCGTTATCTGTAATGCCTCCGAATTTTTTGTATGAAAACTCTTAAAGCCTGTTAAATAAAACAAACATTATACACCTTTATTTTTCGCGTGTTCATATTTATTTCTCAATATGACCAGCCTGGCGACGAACAATTTCGTTCCAAAGAGAGACCATTTTATTAATACCATCACTGTAGAATGTTTGACTTTGTTGATGAAGCCACAACCACACCTCTGCTTGCATCTCTTCATCACTATCAAAGTGAAGTCCTCGAAGGTGTTCTTTAAGTTTTGGAAACAAATGAAAATCGTATGGGGACATGTGACGGTATGGAGGTTGATTGATGACAGTGAACCCAAAGCGTCGTCGAATTGTAGCAGATGTCGCTGCCCTCGTACGTGGTCTCGCATTGTCATACTAAAGGAGGCTCCGCCCCGATAGCTGAATGGTCAGCGTGACTGACTGCCGCCCTAAAGGGCCCAGGTTCGATTCCCGGCTGGGATTTTCTTCGTTCAGGGACTGGGTGTTCTGTCGTTAATCATCATTTCATCCCCATCTGGCGTGCTGGTCGCCCAATGTGGCGTCGAATGTAATAAGACCTGCACCAAGGAGGCCGGACCTGCCCCGTAAGGGGCCTCCCGGCGAATGACGCCTAACGCTCATACTAAAGGACGACGAACTCTTGAAATCCGAAGCTCGATTATAGTAGGCTATTTCTCACACATCGATATAAAAAATGGCTCTGAGCACTATGGGACTCAACTGCTGAGGTCATTAGTCCCCTAGAACTTAGAACTAGTTAAACCTAACTAACCTAAGGACATCACAAACATCCATGCCCGAGGCAGGATTCGAACCTGCGACCCTAGCGGTCCTGCGGTTCCAGACTGCAGCGCCTTTAACTGCACGGCCCCTTCGGCCGGCACATCGACATAGTTACATTACACATCGGCATGTTACACCCCACAATTCGGATCTCTCTAGTGGCAGAGGGCATCAAATATGCAGACATGCAGAAGGAACAGACACTACACATATAAATATATGCACCTTGACGGCGAAGAATGATACCTTCAGTGCGGAGGCAGTCTTCGTTCGATCTCTTGCGGGAATCCGGCGGGGCTGCGAGCAATGAAGATAATGCACAGGGGCCTACCTGTGTAGTGTGCGACATTTTTTAATCTGAGTTGGACAGGGAAGCGTGCTCGGACAGCCGAAATCGTTAAGCCGACTGCTCGCGATAAGCGGGAAACCTGGGTTCGATTCGCGATCTGGCGCTAATTTCCACTTGTTATTCAGCGCCAGATTGCAGTTGATACGGGAATTTCTCTCTCGATACTACCAAGTGTTGTTTCATATTAAAAGCTTAAAGAATTTTCTCATGAAAAACTCGGAGGCCTTCCGTTTCAGCATGCCGTTGTATAAGAGAGAGGTCTGATTCTCGTTTTCGATCCATGGTGATCCGTAAGCAGAATTAACCATGACGGATAAAAAAATACGACTTTTGTGATATTACGACATATATTTACTCACTACTAGTGATAATTCGTTAATTGTTCTTGCAGAATTCATATTGGTACTGAATGTAAACGTCTGTGAGTTTGGGGAGCACGATGCGAGTTCAGGTGTCGATGATTCTTTTCTAGGGCGGGGGCGGGAGCGGGGGAAGGCAGAGAAGGCTGAAAGGGGTGAAGGCTGAAACAACTACTTTCAGCCCCCCGCCCTCTCCCCTCGTGGGGTACACCCATCACGTCGAACAGGAAAACGACATCATGGTCTTTGCCGAGGTAACGTTGCAGTAAATTCCCTTTCCCAGTCACACTGTCTCACAACAGGAAACCATTCCGACTTACCTCTAAGAAACATATCGCCGTTTATCCTGTCTTGTACAGCATTCATCGCATGATAGATGACTTCACTTTTCTCAGAACCCGTCGGTGACAAGCCAAAGTTACCAAGTAAATCAAGTAAATCACTTTCACATTTTTTTTTTTTTTCGGAAAGCAACATATAGATTTCAAACTTCTCATGTTGCCACACAGTCACAAAGAATTCCTGTGAAGGCGGCTGCGGCGGCCGAGAGGTTCTAGGCGCTTCAGTCCGGAACCGCGCGACTGCTACGGTCGCAGGTTCGAATCCTGCCTCCGGCATGGATGTGTGTGATGTCCTTAGGTTAGTTAGGTTTAAGTAGTTCTAAGTTCTAGGGGACTGATAACCTCAGATGTTGAGTCCCATAGTGCTCAGAGCCATTTGAACCATTCAGTAAAAGTTTTTCATATTTATTTGAATCATAGTCAACCTGGTAATTAATTTCAGTCGATCGAACGCCAAGTCTGCAGCCATAGCTGAGTGGTCAGTCCTGCTGCCTAACATGCTGAGGTTGCTGGTACAATCCCCAGTAGTGGCAAGGATTTCTTCCTACCTGGGAGGTATGGAACTGGGTGCATTAAGCCTTCTGATGCCAGCTGAACTTATTGAATGAGAAGTAGCAGTTCTGTGGTCTGCAAAGTCAACAACGGCTCGGAAAATCGTGCCCTTCCGTACTGTTTCCGACTGGCGCCACTAAGGTAGAATATGACAGAATATGACACGGTGGTCAGTCGACAAGTCGCGTGGTCTTCAGAGCCTGATCACAGAATTTTGTTTTATGAAGCAGAAAGATTTTGCCATAGTGACAAACTGCAGACTTTTAACGAAGGTCCGAGCAGGTTCTATATCATCTCGCTCTCTTTTTTTGTTTCTTTTTTTTGTTAAAGGTATTGGTTTGCTACGTTTCGAATCTTGGTTTATGAGTCGTGACGTCGAATATATTTCGCACACGCGTAGTAGCGGCTGAAATATACGCTAACAATAACGCACGTAGTCAAACAATTTGAGTAAAGGTACTAGGTTGGGTTGTAACAATTTGCTTATGTTGTCAACACTCACGGTTAACTCAGAAACACGTGCGATTTCTTTGAAATAGTAGTAGTTACTGCCCGATAAATAAATACTGTTGAAGAGAGAAACACGATGTAATCATCTACGTAGCTGCACTATTATTCTCAATATTATATTAAATAGTTTGTTAAACCCTGGCCTTTTATACTGTTAACTACGATTTGAATAATATTTACGGCAGCGACGACAAGATTTTTACCAGTCAGCGATTTACTCATAACCAGGCTCAAGGCTTGTATTATTATTATTTTGGCGTTCGTCGTATAATATTTTAAAGAACATAGTTCTTATTATAGGAAACAGCGATCTATAATTATTATAAGCAGTCTTGATCGCATAATTTTTTTTTATGTGGTGAGCGGACCCGATCTGATCATAATATCATCTCCAGACCTACAATGAATAAGAATCCTTATAAACATACTAAGGACGAAATCGTAAATTGATAAAACAGTAAATAACGCTGATAAACCATAGATGTCTGCCGGAGGCGGTGGCGCATGGCAGCCCTCTTGCTTGTGGCTGCAGGTGTACTGGAACGTGATGGACGCCAGCTGCTAATTAAATACTTGAAGCCCCGCCCACCGTCTCCGGAATAACGTTCGTGGTATAAATTTAATGAAAACTTTGCTACACAAAATATTTTCTTTTCCTGATAGCAAAAATACTGAAATTATTTTTTCCCTGTTATCTTATGGGTGAAGTCCGAAAATCATGTGATTAATTATATATCACGTAATGGCTGGCAGTGGACCATTATGGCAGATGGTCAATGATAAAACTTGAAATCCACCGATAATTAATTATTTCCAATTGATTATATTCACATGAGGGGAGAGGTATGAAATGAGATCACAAGGATAAGCACTTTTATACATATATTCGGAAAAAGCTTACTTACAATTAACAAAATCGTGACATTCAGAAACAACCTCGTACAAAAGCTTGTAGTTGCTTCGAGAGCTGACCCCAGAGTGATCATTTTTTCATCCAAGCCTTTATCACATAATTATACAGATTTCATGACGTGATGTAGTTTTATGGGAAGGAGTAGAAGAAAGGGTTAGCAGAGAATATGGGCTTGGTAGAAGGAATAAGAGAGCAAAAACGCTAATTTGCTCCTTCAATAATTTGCAGCTATTAATAGCAAATACTCGGTTCGGGTATCACAAGAGAAGGAGGTGTGCTTGGAAAAGGCGCGGAGACACGGGAAGGTTCTTAGCTGTATTACTTCATGGACAGACAGACATTCCGAAATCAAATTTTTGATTGTAAGGTGTACCCAGGAGCTGATATAATCTCATTTCACAATTTAGAAATGATGAAGAGCAGAATGAAGTTTAAGAGAGTCGTCTAGAATAATCAGTGTGGAGAAAAGTGTGGTACCGAAGTACTGAGGAGTTCAAATGGTTCAAATGGTTCTGAGCACTATGGGACTTAACTGCTGTGGTCATCAGTCCCCTAGAACTTAGAACTACTTAAACCTAACCAACCTAAGGACATCACACACATCGATGCCCGAGGCAGGATTCGAACCTGCGACCGTAGCGGTCACGCGGCTCCAGACTGTAGCGCCTAGAACCGCACGGCCACTCCGGCCGGCTACTGAGGAGTGATGAGGCGAGTCTGAGGTTCACTAAGAATGTAAATACTGCGATAAAGAGTACCACAGTTAGCAGATCAGTTTAATAGGAGAGGACATCTCTAAAAAGAGCAATCACAAATATTGGACGGCCACACATAGGCACAAGTAATGTAACTGCGAAGAACCTTATGTAACAGAAGAAATGTTTCAGCTAATTGTTGAAAGAAGGAAGTACAAAAATGTTCAGGAAAAGAGAGGAATACGGCAATATAAAGCCTTAGGAATAAAGTAAACAGGAAGTGCAAGGAAGCCAAGACGAAATGGCTGCAAGAAAAATGTAAAGAAATCGAAGAAGAAATGATTATCTTGGTACAAATTTTTGTCGGTTCAGTCTGCATATATACATCATAGATGTTCGAGATTTGGAAAGGCCTCAGGAATCATATAGTTTCATCTGATTAAAGCACCTATGTCTGGATTTAGACAGGAACCACCGTTTCGCTCGATGCTGAAGTCCAGTACAGTTGGAAAGTCTCTGTTCGAGTTTAGGTGGAATACTAAGTGGTCTGAGGCGTGTATTGGAGTTTGGACTGATGAGGGAGACGTGCTGGAGTAGTCTCTGCAGTTGTGCAAAACCACTGTGCACGGTGTTTAGCGGTTAGTGCTTTTGCCTACTGAGCAGGAGGCCCAGGCATTGGCACCAGCCTGCGTTGTACATCATAAATATTTTGAAATCTGGAAAGGTCCCTGGAACCATATAATTTCATATGAAACTTTTCCAGTCCAGTCTCTTTTTAATTTCACTAAGCTGCTAACTGAAAAAAGAAAAAACAATGAGTTGCTTAAGATTTAGTTGTGGGTCCGTCCTGAGTTCATCACATCCTCCCCTTCTTGCTGTTCGCCTCCTCTTCTTTCCTTTCTCTGTCGATCTCTTTCTACCTTCTCCCTATCCATCTCCTCCTCTTAACTTTCTCTGTCCATTTCCCACTCTTCCTCTCTCCGTCCATCTTCTCCTCCCCTTATCTGTGTCCATCTCCTGCTTTCCCCTATCTGACTGTCCATCTTCCCTCTGTCTGACTGTCCATTTCCTCCTTCCCCCTTATCTCTCCACGTTATCACGCTCACCCCTATGGGAAGCTGGTGGTTCTAACCACCACAGCTTTCTGGCTTACCAACTCAGGTTTAAATCGTTCCACGGCTTAAATATGACGTTTTTACCCGTCGCTTTATCCGCCTACGCACATGTCAAACATATTTCAGATGTATTTAAAATATTTCACACATATTTCACCTGTTCTCTGCCGAATTATGCCTGTAAGTAGGCTGTTTAGGTTTTTACGTTGGTAACGCCATGCAGCACTCTATATGAAAATCACTGACTGTGCAGTGTGCAGTCTGTGGCTGGTTTGCATTGTTGGAATTTGCTATTGTAGTGTTGGGCAGTTGGCTGTTAACAGCGCGTGGCGTTGCGCAGTTGGAGGTGAGCCGCCAGCAGTGGTGGATATGGGGAGAGAGATGGCGGAGTTTTGAGAGCGGATGATCTGGAGGTGTGTCCATCAGAGACAGTAAATTTGTAAGACTGGATGTCATGAACTGATATATATATATATATATATATATATATATATATATATATATATATATATATATATATATATATATATAATGACTTTTGAACACCATTAAGGTAATACATTGTTTGTTGTCTATCAAAATCTTTCATTTGCTAACTTTGCCTATCAGTAGTTAGTCCCTTCAGTAGTTAGAATCTTTTATTTAGCTGGCAGTAGTAGCGCTCGCTATATTGCAGTATTTCGAGTAACGAAGATTTTTGTGAGGTAAGTGATTCATGAAAGGTATAGGTTATTGTTAGTCAGGGCCATTCTTTTGTAGGGAGTTTTGAAAGTCAGATTGCGTTGCGCTAAAAATATTGTGTGTCAGTTTAGTGTTGATCAGAATAAGTAAAGAGCGAAATATCTGAGTACGTTCAGTTCCGCTCAGCTGTTTGAAAATCAAATAACGTAAGGGGTTTACCAGCACAGTAATTCATTAATTTTTCTAAGGGGACGTTTCATGCCTTACAATTCGATTTTCAAGCAGCTCATATTTACGAGGTCATATCTCCTGAACTATGTGTTGTACAATGATGCATTTTTATAGGTACATTCAGTGGCATATGTTGATTCTGTCGGCTAAATATATTGCTAATAGAGTTGGTAGTAAAGAAGTAATAAATTAAAGCATCATACACGATGCTGCAGTTTTTCCACGTATCTCAGTATTTGACGGCATATCGCCTAAAGTATGTGTCACATTTTTGTACGTACATTCAGTGGTGGATGTAGATCCTGTCTGCGAAAAGTGTTGCGAATACAGCTAGTAGCAACGAAGTAATAAACTTAAACATTTTCCATGTTGTGGCGTTTTTCATGCATGTTTGTGACGTCATATTGTCTCAACTAAGTGGCGTATAGGGATATAATTTTTCTAGGAACATTCAGTAGTATATGTGAATACTGTATGAGATATGTGTCTCGAATATAGTTAGTAGTAAAGAAGTAATGAATTAAAGCATCGTGCATCATGCGGCAGTTTTGCTGCATGAACAGCGATATTACAAGCGATAAACTTTCTTTCTTTTATCATCTTGTGGGGTCGTCAGCGAGATAAAGTTTCGTCAAAGTTTGAAGTTGGGTATACAGTTTGTTGCAAGCCTCTAAATGCTCTCATTCTCATATAGTGGATGACTGAAATATGGGTATTCGAGCGTCATGGGCTAAACTGCTTTTTTACCGCCACCCCTTTCACAGATAGGCGGTTATTATCCTCACAGCGATGATATCCAGACAGTAAGTGATGGTTTAAATAGGTTCAGTGGTTTAGGAGACGCGGAACATACATAGATATATAGGTTCATTCATTTTTATACACTGAGGTGACAAGTCATGTCGGACCTCCTTTTGCAGCAGCTCGACGTGGCATGGAGTAAACAAGTTGTTGGAAGTCCTCTGCAGAAATATTGAGCCACGCTGCATCTACAGCCGTCGTCCATAGCTGAGGAAGTGTGGCCAGCGCGGTATTCTGTGCACGAACTGACCTCTCGATCACGTCTCAAAAATGTTCGATGGGATTCATGTCGGGTGATCTGCATGGCCAGATTATTCGCTCGAATTGTCCAAAAAGATCTTCAAACCAATCACGAACAGCTGTGGTCCGGTGACGTGGAACATTGTCATCCATAAAAATTCCGTTGCTGTTTGGGAATATAAAGTTTATGAATGGCTGAGAATGGTCTCCAGCTAGCCGAACATAAGCATTTCTAGTCAATGATCGCTTCAGCTGGACGAGAGGGCCCAGTCCATTCCATGTAAACAAAGCACACACCATCAGGGGGACACCACCATCTTGCACAGTGCAATGGCGACAACCTGCCTCCATGGCTTCGTGGGGTCTGCGTCACACTCGAAACCTACCATCAGCTCTCATCAACTGAAATCGGGGCTTATCTGACCAGGCCACGGTTTTCCAGTCGTCTAAGGTCCAACCGACGACGGTCACGGGCCCAGCAAAGATGCTGCAGGCGATGTCATGCTGTAAACAAATTCACTCACATCGGTCGTCTACTGCCATAGGCCATTAATACCAAATTTCGCCGCTCTGCCCTAACGGAGACGTTCCTCGTGCGTCCCACATTGACTTCTGACGTTATTTCACTCAATGTTGCATATCTACTAGCACTGACAACTCTAGGTGAACGCCGCTGCTCTTGGCCGTTAAGTGAAGGCCATCGGCCACAGCGTTCTCAGTGGTGAGAGGTGATGCCTGAAATTTGGTATTCTCGGCACACTCTTGATGTTGTGGATCTCGGAATATCGAATCCCCTAATGATGGAGAGCTGCATCAAACCAGTCTCAGGACTGAAGACCACAACATCAATAATGATTTCCGAAATGGAATGTTCCATACGTCTATCTCTAACTACCATACGATTACATGAGTAAAGGTATGTGATTGATTTTATGTTCGTTTGTGGGAATGGGTGTGAATTTTTATGTTTCTGTATCATCTATAAAGAGTAAGCAGGTCACAAGTCCATCCACAGTTATGCATCCTACGTTCTAGAGCCAAAGTCACAATTTTATGGAATATGGAATTTGGATGTGACAGCAAACGTCATAAATTCTGTTGTTGTGATCTATCTTTTACTGGAGCAAACAGCGAATTCAAGTATGATGGCCTGCTTTCAGCATGACGTACTTTTCTAGTTGTAGAAACAATGGTGAACATTTAAATCTGGTTGTTGTTGTGGTCTTCAGTCCTGAGACTGGTTTGATCCAGCTCTCCATGCTACTCTATCCTGTGCAAGCCTCTTCATCTCCCAGTACCTACTGCAGCCTACATCCTTCTGAATCTGCTTAGTGTATTCATCTCTTGGTCTCCCTCTACGATTTTTACCCTCCGCGCTGCCCTCCAGTACTAAATTGGTGATCCCTTGATGCCTCAGAACATGTCCTACCAATCGATCCCTTCTTCTAGTCAAGTTGTGCCACAAACTCCTCTTCTCCCCAATTCTATTCAATACCTCCTCATTAGTTATGTGATCTACCCATCTAATCTTCAGCATTCTGATGATGGTCGAAGTAGAGAGGATATAAAATGTAGACTGGCAATGGCAAGGAATGCGTTTCTGAAGAAGAGAAATTGGTTAACATCGAGTTTTAAGTGTCAGGAAGTCGTTTCTGAAAGTATTTGTATGGAGTGTAGCCGCTATTTTTTTTTTTTTACGTCTTCGAGGGCGTGGATAAAAGATATTCATATATATTCTGAACTACTTCAACACGACAGCTTAATTTTAATAAATACAATAGACCCCCTACGTCTGTATCGGATTTTCAACCAGGGCCTGAAGAGCCTAGGAATCTGTTTAACCGGAATGCAGGCTCACTCGGGACATAATCTTTCAGCTGACAGACCGACAATTTCAGATGCCTCTCAAAGGGATGTAATGCGTCCTTTATTTCACTACTGTATCGCTTAGCTGTCAATTATTGAATTTCTTGCCGAAGTGTACGACAGCACATGCCCTCGTGTCCTGTACTTAGAGTCCTATGCCCTGAAGGAGAACATTGCTAAACATGTCCTTTAAGACTCCTTAAGTTGTAAAGATAATGCTACAATTTATTAAGTCCTTTAATACCTTTAAAACTTTACTAGACACTAGCAAATGGTTTCCCACATGTAGTAAGATAACTCACAAACTCTGTTTCATGACTCATACACATCAATGTGTGAACCTTTAGTGGCATGGAATTCCACTTCTCTCCACCATGTGGTTCAACATCTCCACGGTGACATGTTCGAATCCACTGCAAGTATGTGCCTTCAAGTGATGTAGGTGCCTAACATTGGTTTGGTGCACCAGATCCTTTACAAAACCCCGCAGGAAGAAGTCTAGTGGTGTGAAGTCAGGGGATCGTGACGGCCATCGAATTGGACCATCTCGTCCAACCCACATATTCGGGAACTTTCCATGTAGAAACTGACGAACATTCAGTGACCAGTGGGGTGGTGCCCCATCCTGCTGGGATATGACATCAGGTTGCAAGTGTTCCCATAGTGGCACAGCAAAGTCTTGCAACAAGTCCAGATAAATACCGCTGTTGACGGTAGACTCGATGCAAAAGATAGGACCACTGATACAACTGTGCATCAGTCGGCACCGAACATCGACCTCGAGACTGTCTCTTTTCATTTTATGTACAGTGGTGGAAATATTTATTGCATCACCTCTTACAATTAAAAATTTTTATTACAGTCATTGAATAACTCAACTAAATTTGCCTGATTTCTCTTGATTTCTATCAGAAATGAATATACACAATAATTTTTGTCAATTTGTTTTTATTCTTAACTTTTGTTTCTATAAAAATGTTTGCTTTTTATAATTTAACACTTTCTTGAAACATGACTATAAGTGGATATGTCAGCTATTCTGTTTGCTATTCTGAAAAATGAATACTGATGTTGAAAGAAACACTGATTGCTTTTAGTGTTTGTATTGCCTCATATGAACACACTGTTGCATTTAATACTTTGTTGCTCCACCACGCGCCTTAATTACAGCTTGGCATCGTCAAGGCATTGAAAGAATTAACTTTTTAATGTACTCCTCACTCAGTTCATGAAACCACAACGCACAAGGGTCTCCAACAGCTCCCGTTTATTCCATGGCTTCTTTTTGGTGATAGCATGTCATATTACTTTCCAACAGTTCTCAATAGGATTGAGATCAGCGCTGTTTCCAGGCCACTCTAATATTCGAACCCCATTTTGTCGAAGGAAAGATTTTACCTGAAATGTAGAAGTACGTGATAATTAACCAAGAAAGTAATCTGCTTCGTGTTTGGTACAAATAAGAGTCATAGGACTCACGTTCAAAGCTCTATGGCAAGGAGCGGAGTCATCCTGAAAAATGCAATTGGAAACATCTCCAAACTGGTCTCTAATGGTTGGCATAAGCTTCCTTTCAAGGATGCGTATGTAGGCATATGCGTTGACAGCGCCATCGATGAAGTCCAGACGACCTACTCCGTGACTGGAAATGCACCCCCAGATCATCTGTCCTTGTGGGTGTTAGTATGTGTTATGCATGATGGCAAAAATTCTTCACCTTTTTTCGACGCAAGTACACTTTTCCGTCTGAGTCATGCCGATTAAATTTGGACTCGTCTGAAAAGTTTACTTTGTTCCACATCTCTGGTGTGCATGTCGCATGTTCCTTTGCCCACTGTGTCGCTGTTGTCGCATTATCTTGGTCAATAAAGGCTTCCTTCTAGGACGACGGGCTGAGAGTCTAGCCTCCAGTAATCTATTTCTTACAGCTCTACTGGTTAATGAGATGTCGCACATTTCTTCCCAGTCTAGCTTTATTTCAGTTACGACGATCGTTGAGCGGAAGCCTTTTCAGTACCCTGCCCCCTTGGCAGTAGATGTCCTTTTCCCACCTCTTCCTTTGTCACGATCAACATTTCCTTTTTACCTGTATTTTTTCTAACCTCGAAATCGTAGACTGATTAAATCCTGTCTTAGAGGCTATCTCTCTGGTGCTGAGACCAACAGACGAATAAGCAAGTGTAGCAGCTTTCTTTTCTGGCGTTAATTCAACTGGCCTGCCCACCTTCTCACTACAAAATCTGAACTCAAAATGGCAATATAAACACTGGTTTCATTGTAAAACCAAACGACAATAACAAAGAGTTGTGTATTGTTCGAAAACATGCGTGAAGAAGTCAGATTATTAAGGCAAGAATATGTCAACAAAGTTAAGCAACAATGGGACTGGTATAACCTGAAGCAAACTGCTGCAAAAGACAAAAAGACGAAGTAATTCATGGTCATGCAGCAAATATTTCCACCACTCTGTAAAACCCTATTTGAACGCTATTACGATTTTTTCCAGATACGTAAACGTTGGTTCATCAGAGAAACAAATCTTTCCTAAAAACTCATTGTTTGCGTCAATCTTGCCTAGTATATCCACGGCAAACTATATGCACTGAGGTTTGTCCTTAGGCTTTAATGCTTGAAGCAGCTGCACTTTGTAGGGATAAAGTCGTAACCTGTTATGCAAACCTGTGCACTGTTGATCGTTTCATTTCCGACTCTCTGCCCGCAGTATGCACCGATTTTGTATAGCTTCTAGCAAACGCCTGCCGCACCTTGTCCAAGTCGGTGTTTGAAATAGATGGGCGACCCGCCCCTTATTTATGGAGAACACTACCTGTTTCAGGAAATGACGTATGACGAGCCCGAACAGTTGATCGTGCTCGAAAGTTTCGTTGCACTTGCGTATCGGACGTCGTCTGTATGAACCAAGCCACACACTGCGGTTTCTTCTGTGGCTTCCACATTTTATCAGATTTCGAAGTTCGATTTTACGTCAAAATTGCGTCACCTGGAAGGCAAAAAACTTCATGAGGTAGCTTATCACATGTTGAAAGCCATTTGTTAATATCTAGTATAGTTTTAAAGTTGTTAAATTCTTAAGTGCTAAAGATAATTTATGTACACTCTGTATGTTGGGAGGCAACGGCCTTGCCGCAGTGGATACGCTGGTTCCCGTAGATCACCGACGTTAAGCGCTGTCGGGCGTGGCCGGCACTTGGATGGGTGACCGTCCGGGCTGCCATGCGCTGTTGTCATTTTTCGTGGTGCACTCAGCCTCGTGATACTAATTGAGGAGCTACTTGACCGAATAGTGGTGACTCCAGTCAAAGAAAACCACCATAAGGACCAGGAGAGCGGTGTGCTGACCACACGCCCCTCCTTTCCACATCCTCATTGAGGATGACATGGCGGTCGGATGGTCCCGATGGACCACTTGTGGCCTGAAGACGGAGGGCTGTATGATGGGAACACTTTCAATGGGCACACTGGATACTGGGCCGTTATGGCGATGACGAGCGCAATCTCGTAACATTCGTTCTCTTATGAGCCTCCACACATGATTACGTGCATCTCGATGCTGCATGCAGAGCTGGGAAGCCGGCTGGAAAAAATCGTGGTGCAACTTGTGCGTCCAGTGTCGTCACTGGGTGAACCACTATTGGTGTGTCTCTCTCTGATATGTGGTCGTTGAAAGCCCCAAAAGTTGTCACCATTCTGACAGTTTGCTGTGTTCCAGACGTCATCCCACTTTGTTTGTTGCAAAGAATCCTATTTTCTGACTCAAGTTACGTAATGTCGCAGTACAATCTCTCTGACCTTTCGGGTGCTAATCACATAGGGCTGCTGCGGTCCTGTATGACGTTGCGTATCGCCATCCTGAACTCGTAGATTCTATATTCGCACGACAGTTGTGGAATCCCGACCAAGACGAGTATTAATGGCGCGGAATGCTAGAAGGTAGTCTTGATGGGCCACGACCCTGCCGCTACCAAATTCCCGACAGATGCTGCTCGATGTTTCTCCTTCTTACTCGAGGCATAACGATTTTGTAACAAACAATGAACATTCACATGTGATTTCTGAATGAGACATCCGCTGCCTGGTTTTTCCTTATACACATAATGTATTGTAAGTGGGCTGCTTGTGTGTTGGCAGCGCTGTGTAGCGCTTTGCATTGGATCTCTGACTGCGCTTTTTTGTAAGAGACTCTGTGGTTGGTCGGACTTGTTGGGCAGTTGGAAGTTAGTCGCCAGCAGTGATGGAAGAACTGTTGGGCAGTTGGAGGTGAACAGCCAGAAGTGATGGATGTCAGATGTGAGAAGTTACATTTATGAAGGGTAGATGTCTGAAGTGTTAGCGTAAGCTAACGATCTGGAAGTAACTGACTTGGAGATTGTATATTATTCATGATTATGTTCCTTTGTACTGGATGTCAATGGCGATTTATATTCGTGTTTTAACTGGATGTGACACTATTAAGGTAAAAAATACATTATTTGGTTTGCAACAAAATCTTTCCTTTCCTAAGCATATGCCTATTAGTAGTTAGTGACTTTAGTAGTTAGAATCTTTCATTTAGCTGGCAGTATTGTCGCTCGCTGTGTTGCAGTAGTTCGCGTAATGAAGATTTTTGTGAAGTAAGTGATTAACCAAATGTATAGGTTATTGTTAGGATTTCTTTTTAGTCAGGGCCATTGTTTTGAATTAATTATTTGAAGTCAGGTTACCTTTTTCTTGAGCAGTCTGATTGCGTTGCGCTAGGATTTTGTAGGTCAGTGTTGACATGATATGAATAAGTAAAGAGAAAGTACGCTCAGTACGTTCAGTTTCACTCAGCAGCTTCAGAATAAAATAACGTAGAAGCTTCAACTTCTCACTTCATTCAGCAGTTTAATTTCAGACACACTCATTGAAATAAAGAAGTTTCAGTATTAGGTTGTTATATAAGTATGTAGCGTTTTTGTTTTGCATGTTGGTAATCCGGTTGCTATGGGTTTATTTATCGATTGTCATTTTTTATTTCTAGTTCACAGTTGCTATTTGAATTTACATAATTATTATGATTTTGTCATCTGGAGATAGTCTGTAGAGCTGTGGACGCTAGAAAATGGAGTACCAAGTAGAGAAATCGAAACATTTGCCACATATTCTTCTGCCTGAGTTCAGCAGAGGGGTGAGAGGGCGAAGGCAGCCAGAAACATTTGCGTCGTTGCCATTGGAGAGAGAGCAAGGCAATAAAATGGTTTGCTCGTTTTAAGAAGGATCGTTTTGACATCTGTATCTCTCCACGTTCGGGAAGACCTTTGGCGTTTGATGAAGATCGTTTGAACGCATTAATCCACGTCAGTGCACTCGAGAACTAGCAGATGTGATGAACTGTAATCTGTCCACCATCGTGCGACATTTGCATGCAAAGGGAAGCTTCATAATCTGGTGTATGAGTACTGCGTACTCTAAGCCAAAATCACAAAAAGCAGCGGGTGGCCACATGTTCATCTCTGCTTGCTCGGCGCCAATTGGCTCGTGGACGACCCTGACCATTCCTATCCTATATCGTTACGGGGGACGAGAAATGGTGTCGTTATGCTAACAAACAGAGCTGTAACAGCCCGTAGAAAGACCTGCATGCATACACAAAAGGTAATGTTATGCACCTGGTGGAGCAGCGACTGTATGGTGTACTACTAATTGCTTCCCTGGGGTGTAACTATCACTGCTGACATTTTTTATCAACAACTGGGACGTCTTGAAAACGCAGTCCAAGAACGACGACCAGGAAGACTGTGTGAAGTGATGCTACTCCACGATAATGGCCACCAGCATTCTGCTAGACTGACGAGAAACACTATACAGGAGTTGGGTTGGAAAGTCATCCCGCTTCCACCTTACTCACTTGGTCTTGCGCCCTCATTTTCTCACCTTTTCCGTTCTCTATCGAACAAGCTTCAAGAAACTTCCTTTCAGGATGATAATGCACTGCAAATATGGGTCGAAGAGTTCTTCGCCCCAAGAATGTGATTCCTACAGTCACAAAATCGAAAAGTTACCCAACCTTGGCAGACTGTTGTAAATAGTGAAGGAGAATATACGAGGTGCGACAATAAAGTAATGAGACTGATTTTCTTTGCAAGATGTGGCAACACCGCAGGCTTGCGTAGGCACAATATCTTTGACCTTGGTCTATAACTGCTTCTAGTCCAAGTGGCACATCGATGTAACTGCTCAGTCGTGAGTTGTGCTGTAATAAGTTAACACGTGTTTGTGTCTCTCGTCACGGAAATAGAACCGCACAATACTGCGCAACGGTATGCCATTTCTTTTTGCGTTAAATCGGGTGAAAACGCGACGACAACTTACGGTAAGCTTCAGAAGGCTTTTGGAGAGGAGGTTATGTGAAGAGCTCAAGTTTTTCGTTGGCATAAAATGTTTAGTGAAGCCAGAACGAATGTTGAAGATGAAGACTCAGTAGACGACCATCAACCTCATGGACGGATGTCAACTTGGTCAGGGTGCATGAACTCGTACTATCTGATCGAAGATTATCCATGAAAAGATTGTTCATAAAAAGTTGGTGCCTCCTGGACAAAGATTCTGCATGACGATAATGCGCCATCCCATATTCCTCTGTCAGTACAGCAATTTTTAACCTCAAAACAAATTTCAGTACTGCCACAGCCACCTTATTCACCAGAGCTCCGTCGACTTTTTTCTATTTCCCAGAGTCAAAACGGCGGTCAAGGGACACCATTTTCAAACAACACACGATTAAAGCTGTGACGAAGGGTCTTGGAGGATATTACAGAAGATCAGTTCCAGAAATGTTACCATCAATGGCAGAAGTGCTGGAAAGAATGTGTGTAATCAGAAGGGAACTACTTTGAAGGAGACAACACTAAACTTGACTAAAACGGTAAGCAACATTTTTTTTCACATCAGTCTCCTTACTTTATTGTCGCACCTCGTATTATTAACAACTAAAGTCTGTTATGTGCATCGATTGTGTTTATCAAATTTATGGAAAAACGCCGGCCGGGATCTCCGAGCGGTTCTAGGCGCTACAGTCTGGAACCGCGCGACCGCTACGGTCGCAGGTTCGAATCCTGCCTCGGGCATGGATGTGTGTGATGTCCTTAGGTTAGTTAGGTTTAAGTAGTTCTAAGTTCCAGGGGACTGATGACCTCAGCAGTTAAGTCCCATAGTGCTCAGAACCATTTGATCCATTATGGAAAAACGCTATGAGCTTATGCACCAAACCAACACACTGCGTTTCCCCTACATACTGTGTGTGGTTGGACTGAAAAGGCTAACCATTTGCGTAAGGAAGCTGGTAGTACACATGACGCCCATTTCACTTTTGTTCCCTGCCGCCTTCATGGAAGCGTATAATAAGCAATATTTCTATTTGACCTTTGTTCCATGCAGACTTCTTAAAGGCGAGTGGTGTAGTCGCTATCAATGTAGCGTTGGCAAACGCGACCAACATGTATCAGACAAGACAGACAGAGGCCCTGACTTGGAGGGGGTGGGGGTGGGGGGCGGAAGGTGTTTTGCGCCCTTGCTGCTGTCCGAAGAGCAGGGTGCCAAAGCAAGGTTAGCACTTCGCAACGAGACTACAGAGGAGTATGGAAGATTCGTGTCGCACAGTGAATAAAAAGGCGGACGCTACGCCGCTGCAATCGATGGTCTACTCACGGCTGAGCCGGGAACGCCAACTGGCAGTCAATGATAAAGATAACAGCATCGTCTTACAATGGCCACTAGTGTATTAAATGTCTTAGGCAGAACATAAATGTGAACATTATGTCAACTATTTTTCAACTGAAAAGTCTTGTGAATTTGACTGTATCAAGTGATTCTTTAATATTGAGAGACAGTTGTACAAACTCAGAACATTCCTGTGGAAACGGATTCTACAACGTTAAGTAAATCCTCGTATACGTATTGTAATAACGTGAACTAATATTTTATATGTTACAGTTCCGCTCAATCTCCTTCCGGGGCAAACCAAGCAATCCACCGTTGTGTCGGCGAATATATTTTTGTACGGCACAACAGCGTTCCCTGATTATTTAGAAGTAGGGGCGTCGGCCAACGTTCAAACACGCATTTCTCATCACTACCACCCATTATCAGAAAATCTCTTAAACTCGTGTGTACATCATTGCATAAGAGAGATTAGGTACGAAAAAATGCCAATTTGACAAGCTGTTGCGAGTTCACTCTTAACTTCCGCATGTGACGAGCTGTCTTGGCGAGGCTGCCCCTCTTGTCAAGTGCACCAATACGGCACTGCACTAACAGGGCACGCAGTGGACAGTGTCGTGGTGAGTTAACCTGCCTGTCACTCAATCGAATCATTACTCGGTCTGTAAGTGGGTTGCTTCTGTGTTGACAGCGCTGTGTAGCGCTTTGCATTGGATCTCTGACTGCGCTCTCTTTGTAAGAGACTTGCGGCTGGTCGGACTCGTTGTTGGAAGTTAATCGCCAGTAGTGTTGGGCAGTTGGAAGTTAGTCGCCAGCAGTGATGGAAGTGCTATTGATCAGTCGGAAGTGAACAGCCAGCAGTGCTGGATGTTAGATGTGAGAAGTTAGTATTGATGGAGGGTAGAGGTCTGAAGTGTTAGCAATAGGCTAACGATCTGTGCATGCCCGACATGGAGATTGAATATTATTCATGATTATATACCTTTGTACTAGATGTCAATGACCATTTATATTCGTGTTTGAACTGGATGTCAATTATTAAGGTAAAAATACATTATTTGGTTTGAAACAAAATCTTTCCTTTGCTAACCACATGTTTATTAGCAGTTAGTGGCTTTAGTAGTTAGAATCTTTTATTTAGCTGGCAACACTCACTGTATTGCAGTAGTTCGCGTAATGAAGATTTTTGTGAGGTAAGTGCTTAATGAAATGTATAGGTTATTGTTGGGATTTCTTTTTAGTCAGGGCCATTCTTTTGAATTAATTATTTGAAGTCAGGTTATCCGTTTTTGAGTAGTCAGATTGCGTTGCGCTAGGATATTGTGGTTCTTAGTCATTCAGCAATTTAAGTACAGACTCACTCACTCAAATAAAGAAGTTTCAAGACTTCCGTCCCTCACTCCCCAGTTAAAAATGAACAAGTTTGTAATTAGGAAGAAAAGCACTAATGCACCAAGTGTTACTGACGGCGGTGAACCTAAACCTACTGGTAGTGTTAGTGGTGCCGTGTGTGAAAACGATCACAAATGTTTTGACGAAAGTGTGGTGTTAACAAGAAAACAGTGTTCCAGGAAAAAGCATCGCAGTTATCAGTCCTCTTGGAGCCACAAATTAGAATGGATCGATTATAATATGGTAAACTGTGCTTTTTGTCGAATTTGCAAACAAATATTTGAAGAAAATCTTTTCATTTTCTCACAAACTGGAATAACTTTCATGGAAACTGAGTTTTCGAGCTGGGAGAGAGACGTAAAAAAGTTGAAACTGCATGAAACATCAGGCTCGTTCAGGGATGTTGTGCTGAAATTCTAATATTTAAAAGCTAAAGTCAATGTATTTAGGTAGGTTTCAAAAGAAAAACTGACATGAAAAAAAAAAACTGAGATTGCTCGCTAAAAATCACATCTTCCCTCCGTTACTTAGCAGTGAAGTGGCTTGCAATACCAGGACATGCTGATCAAGCAAGTGAAGATAATTATCAACTTCTAATGTGGCTACAGCGAGAAACTTATAAATGGAAGTCCCATTATTGGCTACTTTTAGTCATAAACGTCTTACAAAATTATAGGATGGTATCAAAAGCCCAAAAGTCTAGAGTATTTTGCAATCATAGCAGACGAAACAACATTCGTAGCCACCAAACGGAAATTTAGAGTCTGTGTAAGGTTTGTTGGTACTTTATTAGACATTGAAGAATGTTTCTTAGAGCGATACTCTATACAAAGTACCGCAGCTGAGGCTCTGTTTGATATTATTATCGATTTTTAGACGATTTGATTTGCCTCCGTCTATTTGTAGAGGATAGTGCTTTGATGATTCATCTAACATGTTCGGATTATACATATAATGATTTCCAGGTAAAATTTAGGAAAATTGAGAAGAGAGCTACCACTACATGCCACTGTGAAAGCTATCCCAGAATGTCGAAATGCACTGAATGTTAGGAAGACTTTAATACAATTTTATTAAAGATTCACCTAAAAGATAATATTGCTTTGTTCACTCTACAAATTTGAAACCACTCTGTCCTACAAGGTGGGCCATAAAGTGCGTGGCAATGTCGTCAGTTTTGTCCAACTACAGAGAACTTCAAAAATTTTTTCTAAATGTTTAAAAACTGGCAGTTCAGACACTGGGAGCACTTCAGACACTGAGACCACAACAACCGCTTTTTAATTGATATGCGGACTTTTGATTTCTTTTGCATGTCATCAGTATTTCTAAAACTGTTCACATTAATACAGTAAACATAGCATTACAGAAGAAATCCCTACACGTAGAGGATCCCTATAAGATGATTTTCACTCTTGTAACATCGATTAATTTTATGATAAACAATTGTTTAATACCTAGGAAATACGATGACTCCAACAGTTCATCTGTGGATACATTCACTGAAGTGTGTGATAGATATAGAAGATTTTGTTATGAAACAATGGATTCGTCCATCATCTTCTTGGAATCGCGCTTCAACACTCGTTCATGTTAGCAAGCCAAACTTAACAGTATCTTCTTGGTGATGGCAAACATTCAGATTATATTTTATCTTTTTACGAATGAGATATAGACACGGAATGCTTGCTTCTCCACCAAAGGATGTTTCATAAAATTATCCAAAGTAATGTCTTTGCAGATATTAGTTAATTGGATGAAATAATGAAATAACCAAACAAAAAATACCTAATTGACCCACTACCGGAATTAGTGACCTAATCTATTACTGATGAATCCAGTAACGCCCTGTACCGCAGAGCGATTGCTTTCTTGTCTGCGAAGGGTGAAATTGTATCTTCGGCCTGTAACCTGGCAGCATCATCTGAACGCCATTGCCCTTCTCAAAGCCCATAGAAATGAATCGAAGAAACTTGACCTTGATGCCATATGTGACGAGTTCATATGTAGGTAATGAGGAAGAATGCATTTGCATCCAAAAATTAGGGTGTGCTCCTTCAAATTTATTTATTTATTTATATTACACAACTGTTGACCTATTTCATGGAGCAAAAATAAATTTGCGCTACATTTCGTGGCGCTGCGATAGTGTTTATACGTAGCTGGCTGGTTGGGAGCATTTAGAACATCTATAAAACGCTGGCTGCACGTAAGCAAACGCAAGTACCATATATGGTGATTCTTGCTTCCCCCCCCCCCCCCATCCCCCTCACCAAATACCATTTCAAGTCGGCGCCTCTGGCTGCTGATCTATACTTACGAGGTCACTGGAACGTTTTGCATTTGAGAGGAAATCCTGGCTAGGATTATCGCTTCCTGTGACGTGCTTGCCCAAAAACAAAAGTGACCCCATTCTGAACAGGTGTTGCATATGTAAAACCTTCTGCAGATTGTGAAGATAAATAAAATTTCTTAAGAAACATCTACTTGTGTTTTCATCATATTCAGCATCACTTGATCAAACAGCTGTTTATTTGAAATAACTGAAAAGGCAATTCATTTTGGTAAGCGACATAAAATATCAGAATTATTTATCTGGGCGCCAGAAGCACATCATTCAATAAAATAGAAAATACCAGCAATTAATAAATCACTGCAAAATTTACGTAAAAATGAAAATGTTCTATACAGATTGTCCTATGTTGAGCTCGAACACGCTCAGCACCGTTGCTGGTTTGGGAATTACAGCGGGGAAATACAGTTTCATCACTGTGCTTACGGAAGTTAGTTACTGGTTAGTTAGCTGTTTATTCATCCATGGACCATTTACAAAGTGATGTCATCTTAATATGCGCTAGCTTATCGTTGAAAGAAGAGGTGTAGCAAGAGGAAGTGATGAGACTGGAGTACAACACCACAGGTTGGTACAAATGATTCAAATGGCTCTGAGTACTATGGAACTTAACATCTATGGTCATCAGTCCCCTAGAACTACTTAAACCTAACTAACCTAAGGACATCACACAACACCCAGTCATCACGAGGCAGACAAAATCCCTGACCACAGGTTGCTTCAAATGAAAGTAGCAGGAAGTGCAAAGTGGTTAAATCTAGATCTATGAGAGATTTGTAAAAAAGCCGAGACAAATGACCCTAGAAAAAACTTACATTGGTTTCCACAAGCTCAGTCATATCATAGAGTAAGAAAGAAAGAAAAGCTGTTAACCCAAGAGACGAAAAGAACCTCATTTCTGTGTAGAAGAAAGGGCGCAAAGGTCTGAACTAGGGACTTGAGTTATCGTGAAGAGTGAGAGACCAGAAAAATGGAGGTTAATCTGGAAAAAATGGGTGATCCAATCAGAGACTGATGGGACAAAGAAATCTGAGATCAAACAAGCTAACAGAAAGGAGATGGTATACCTTCAGATCTACTAAAATATCTGAGAGGTATGGAAACTAGCAAATTATTTCATTTGGTGTCGAAGATTTATGAAACATGAGAGTACTCGTTAAATATCCTCACACTTTCGATTAATACACAGGTAAATGAATGTGAAAATTATCGAACGATCAGCTCTTATATATGTCGTTAGTAAACAGCATATATATAAAAAGCAGTCTCCTGACTGACTCATCACATACACAGTCCAAATTGCTGGTAGAAACCTAAAATTTGGAGGAGCTGTTGAACTTATACAGCAGGCATCGTTTAAGAAGGGATTTTCGTAATTTCATCCCTAAGAGGGCGAAATAGAGACTGAAAGATTTTTTGAAATTGTAAATATATTAAGGCAATTTTAAAGCTGCTAACATTTCATTATACAAGCATTTTTGAAGCTAAATCTGTAAAAATTTGTATTTGGTTTCTCGGTTAGAAATGAAAAAATATGTATTTCAGTGTTTTTTGGAAATTCAGCATCTAATGGGGTACGCCGTATTTCAATTATCGGTTAGATATGTGTTTTGGGATGAAACTTTCTGTGGAAAAATCACCACAAGAATTCAAAAGAGATGATAAACACAAACTTTGGACTCCAAATACCACAATCGCTTTTTGGTCGGAAATATGTTCGGAAAACTTTTACGGCCTAGATTAGTGTGAAAAGTTTAGAAGGTTTTGAACAACATAAAAATTCGATTAAAGAAAAACAAAACCATCTTCGCCTCTGCTGCAGTGCCTGGCGCTTCGGACTTGTGCCAGTTCAGTAGTGTTACATAAAAGAGGTATGTATTCATTACGAAACAGAGCAGGTCTAGTACAGGTATGATGTTTCTTCTTTTTTGGCATGGCATCTGGTCACATATTTCAACGTATTCCGCAGCCAGAAATTTCGAGCGTTGTCACTGTTATTTAAATTTTCACCTGGATGACGCCAACGGATGCAAGTACTTTTCTCCTCCTCTTACAGAAGATTGATTTATTTTCTGCAACCTTCTATTCGATATCCCTAATGAAATGCAAATGGTATTACATAAGGGGATGTTATATAAGAATCTAGCTTTTCAGATGCTTAGTTGGAAAAAGCAGATGTTTATCACCAAAAGAGAATAATATTCTAGATGCTGTCATCGGGTAAATAAGTACTTGCAACGTACTCTGCACCATATGTCATGGACGGCCCATGTCTTATAAATCATTGCTAATTGTACAGAAGTCTTTCGCCCCTCCGGAAAATCCGTCGGAAAAGGAAGGCAAATCCAACCCCACCACTTCATACATATATCAATAATATCATTCACCAGTCAGCACCCCTATCGCATTAATTACCTTGATTTTCTCTAGCGTACTCGTGGTCTGCCCTGATACGTAGCTACAGAGGAGTGCCGTTCTGTAACTTAAAGGCATAAGAAACACCATAAATCCTATTTCGACAGCAATTTACTAACTTTTTAATGCGTGAAATACTTACCAGTACTTGTATCTTAAGTAACCCCCAACCATATAGAGATAAATAACTTGTGAAAAAGATGAACGAAGATAATGTGTCTCGATCACACAAACATCATTTTTAAATGAATCTCCTTTTAATTGCTTTGTGTAATTATCCGTACGTTATGCATGCATCAACGACCTCTAGGATAGCTTTGCATCCTATACATAACCGGTTGTAAGTAGGCTGTTTAGGTTTTTGTAGGCTGTTTAGGTTTTTTTTATTGGTAACGCCACCTCTGTATGAAAATCACTGGCTGTGCTGTGTGCAGTCTGTGGCTGCTTTGCATTGTTGTAATACTCGCCATTGTAGTGTTAGGCAGCTGGATGTGAACAGCGCGTAGCGTTGCGCAGTTGGAGGTGAGCCGCCAGCAGTGGTGGATGTGGGGAGAGAGATGGCGGAGTTTTGAAATTTGTCATGAACTGCTATATTTATATATGATGATATCATGGTAAATACATTGTTTGTTCTCTATTAATATCTTTCATTTGCTAACTATCCCTATCAGTAGTTAGTGCCTTCAGTAGTTTGAATCTTTTATTTAGCTGGCAGTAGTGGCACTCGCTGTATTGCAGTAGCTTGAGTAGCGAAGATTTTTGTGAGGTAAGTGATTTCTGAAAGGTATAGTTTAATGTTACTCAGGGCCATTCTTTTGTAGGGAATTTTGAAAGTCAGATTGCGTTGCGCTAACAAAATATTGTGTGTCAGTTTAAACACAGTCGTGTATAATTGTTCAAAGGGGACGTTACACGGTTGAAGCACGTAAGACAATTATGACTAATGTTGTTTTTCCACGGTTATCAGTTGTTGCAGTGAAGCAGAATGGGAGGTATGTAGCGTTTATGTTATAATTTCTGTCCTAAATCAACGTGGCTGGACGCTGGTTTGAATGACCCGTGTGCTAACAACTACGCTGCCCCGCTTGATGTCTGACTCAGAAATCCAGTGGAAACATCTGGTGCCACCTCCCATCAAACTATTATCATCACGGAAATCTTTTGCAGTTGCAGTGACGAACTTCTTTGATCTTTGCAAAGTGCAACTCTTATTATGAAATAATACGCATTAAAGGATGGATCCTATGTTTGGTGTGACAAATTCGAAATATATCTGAATAGCTTTAAGCTGCCTTCCAGGAACTATAGGTGGATACTTTCTACTTTGTACCAGGTACTTTACATTTCAGAACTTATTTTGCCATATGAGTAGCTTTCAAAATGGTGACTGTGTGGTTATTAAAGTCAAATTGAACGATATTTGCTCTACAATGGACTAGTGTATTAGTGGCTTAAAAATGATAGTGATCACTTAAGTTTTACGAGAAAGCTACAGTTTGTGAAGGAGCAACCTGAAAATAGTTTACATAATCGACTACGATACTCCCCAGAGACCATCCTGTCAACTTCGTCAGTTTTTTTCCATTTCCTGGTGCTTACAACAACATTAGGAATTTGTACATATCCTTACCCCAGTTGTCGTATTCGAGAAAGTTTTCAGGTGACTTGAAAAGTGAAGCCGGATTAAAAGAGGGCCAGATCGCGTATTTAAGAAAGAAATGTAATCGGTTACATCCACTTGAGAAAATTATGAATGTCGTTTTAGATGAAATACATATTTTGCCAAAGATTATTTACAGAGGTTGGCGTTTAGAGGGAATCTCGGAAAACAAAGAAGTCTACCATCCAAGCATATGTACTGACTTATTTCTTTTCTGATAATGATGTATTGGCCTTTTTCCTTCCATCATATGTCATGCACATAAACTTAAAGATCTTACTGTTAAGGTCATTGAAACAATACTAACAGATGTTTGCTAAGTCACTTAAATTTACCAAATACAGTTCTCTCGTTTCGAATGATGGTTTTCCTATGTCACGTGATGTAAAAGTCATATTCTTGACATTAGATCAAGTTCCACGAGTGCATGTTTCACAAAAGCTCGAAACTAAAAAAAAATTAAAGTAATCGCCCTTTAGGTATGTTATATTGAGGCAGATAAAAGTGATTATAATTTGCTGTCCTCCTTCTCTGTTTTTAGGGCGGCGGTTAATAATAGGTGGCCGTTACTTCGTTATGTAGTTATGAAAAGACTTAAAGTGTCTGTGCGTCCTTTCCACCCACCTCCGCCACCTACAAGAGCCTGGCACTGTTTTTGCGGTCAGCCAGAAAGCGGTGGAGAACGTATTGACCATAATTTACAGTCTTCAGTTCCACATTACTCTTTGTGCTCACTAAAAGTAAAAATTTCCTGCTTGCTATTTACTCAGCGGGTTCGAGAACTATAAAAAAGTTTTGAGTTTTAACTGCTTTCCCCAAATCGCTTATGACAAATGCTGGGATGGTTCCTTCGATAGGACACACCCGCTTTCCTTCTCCATCCTTCCCTAATCCGAGCTTGTGCTCCGTCTCCAAAAGGCTCGTTGTCGACGGGACGTTAAATACTAGTCGCCTAATCCTTCTCCTCCTCTTCCTCCTCCACCTCTACGTCAGACGTAGAAAAATCGCGAGCAAAGTGGTATCATTTCTACAGAAGTCAGAAAACATGTGATTTACTATCAGTTCTTGAAAAATAAGAATTGGTACAGCAACTTACGTAGTTCCCCGTGCTCGTAATATTGGGAAAATAGTTACACTACTGGCCATTAAAATTGCTACACCAATAAGAAATGCAGATGATAAACGGGTATTCATTGGACAAATATATTATACCAGAACTGACATGTGATTACATTTTCACGCAATTTGGGTGCATGGATCCTGACAAATCAGTACCCAGAACAACCACCTCTGGCCGTAATAATGGCCTTGATACACCTGGGCATTGAGTCAAACAGAGCTTGGATGGCGTGTACAGGTACAGCTGCCCATTCAGCTTCAACACGATACCACAGTTTATCAAGAGTAGTGACTGGCGTATTGTGACGAGCCAGTTGCTCGGCCACCATTGACCAGACGTTTTCAGTTGGTGAGAGATCTGGAGAATGTGCTGGCCAGGGCAGCAGACGAACATTTTCTGTATCCACAAAAGCCCGTACAGGACCTACAACATGCGGTCGTGCATTATCCTGCTGAAATGTAGGGTTTCGCAGGGATCGAATGAAGGGTAGAGCCACAGGTCGTAACACATCTGAAATGTAACGTCCACTGTTCAAAGCGCCGTCAGTGCGAACAGGAGGTGACCGAGACGTGTCACCAATAGCACCCCATACCATCACGCCGGGTGATACGCCAGTATGGCGATGATGGATACACGCTTCCAATGTGCGTTCACCGCGATGTCGTCAAACACGGATGCGACCATCATTATGCTGTAAACAGAACCTGGATTCATGCGAAAAAATGACGTTTTGCCATTCGTGCACCCAGGTTCGTCGTTGAGTACACTATCGCCGGCGCTCCTGTCTGTGATGCAGCGTCAAGGGTAACCGCAGCCATGGTCTCCGAGCTGACAGTCCATGTTGTTGCAAACGTCGTCGAACTGTTCGTGCAGATGGTTGTTGTCTTGCAAACGTCCCCATCTGTTGACTCAGGGCTGCACGATCCGTTACAGCCATCCGAATAAGATGTCTTTCATCTCGACTGCTAGTCATACGAGGCCGTTGGGATCCAGAACGAGGTTCCGTATTACCCTCCTGAACCTACCGATTCCATATTCTGCTAACAGTCATTGGATCTCGACCTACGCGAGCAGCATTGTCGCGATACAATAAACCGCAATCGCGATAGGCTACATTGCGACCTTTATCAAAGTCGGAAACGTGATGGTACGCATTTCTCCTCCTTACACGAGGCATCACAACAACGTTTCACCAGGCAACGCCGGTCAACTGCTGTTTGTGTATGAGAAATCGGTTGGAAACTTTCCTCATGTCAACACGTTGTAGGTGTCGCCACCGGCGCCAACCTTGTGTGAATGCTCTGAAAAGCTAATCATTTGCATATTACAGCATCTTCTTCCTGTCGATTAAATTTCGCGTCTGTATCACGTCATCTTCGTGGTGTAGCAATTTCAATGGCCAGTAGTGTACAAATCTGAAACCAACATAGATGCATCGCCATATATATTGGAGCAGGGCGCAGAACTTGTAACAGACAAGGTCTGTGATACATTGATATTGGAGCATAAACTTCAAGAGGATGAAATTACTACCTTGGACACGAAATACAACATTGACACTGTCTGACACAACTGGTTTATAGGTTTCCAGAGGTATATAACGTTAACTGTTAGGAAATCCACATCCCATTACGGTTTGAAAAGTATGGTATGTTCATATCATTCCTATTTAATGATTGTCGGGATGTATGTGACGAAACAGTGACACGTTATAGGAGTAATACCTCCTACAGATACAAAAACGAGATAATTAGGAAAGTGGGAATTCCACACACACGCTTTTTTGACGAATATTGGTCTGCAGGATACATTAAACTACGGCCCACTTACATATAGGAGTTGATATGGCCTTGCCCACTTGCGAGCAATTCAACATACCTCGTTACAGAGGACTGCAAATGCCTATCACTTCAGTATAAATAAATGATGGACATAGACATTAAACATTTCCAGGAGATTTGTAAATAATTTCTGATGAATTCTAATGGTGCTTGTACAAGAAACTCTGCTACAATAGTTTATAAAGACATGAGGATTGCCTTGGCTCAACTGGTTTAGGATCACAGTTACAGTTGCAATAGATTCAATAGATTAAAACAGTAGGGCTCATAGCAACTCCCATGAGATAGATTCATATTGTAGATTGCAATAGGTTCACAACTAGCTGTAGTACTAGATTCATAACCAAGGACTCTCAACCAGCTACACCACAGCGACTCACAAAATCTCTTGATGGGTGACTGTATAATTTTTTAACTGACAGAGAAATTCCACTACAGCTATGCCTTGGTATGACGGCAATTTGATATTGATGTATGCGCAACTGCAACCATCCTTCCTATAAACAGAACGCGATCTAACGCCATGGCTAGCACCGAATTTTTAAGTAGCTCATCATTTAAAAAATGTTCAAATGTGTGTGAAATCTTATGGGACTTAACTGCTAAGGTCATCAGTCCCTACGCTTACACACTACTTAACCTAAATTATCCTAAGGACGGACACACACACCCATGCCCGAGGGAGGACTCGTACCTCCGCTGGGACCAGCTCATCATATAAATTATAAATGTTCCGCGTTGTACATAGAACATCTAATATTTCCAGCAGATTTCAATACACTAAAAGGTATTTGTTGAGATGTAGGATGTTTTTAGGTGATGAAGTTCACCACAAGAAGTCGGTAGCGAACATGAGAAAGACTTGGACGTAAATAAATCTAACTACTAAGCGGAACTATAAATCCTATACGCTGTCACATGAAATGTTAACTAGAGTGAAAATACATAGCAATAAGCAACCGGAGCTAGCTTAGGTCAGGTTCAGATCAATCTGCATATATCTTAATGGACAACCCTCAACTTGACCACCTTGATATAAGACGCACTTGCACTGGTGGAACTCCCAGAGTGGCAACCATCACCGTAAAGTGTGGAACACTCATTTGGTTGTGAGAGTGCGAGAGTGGCGATGATAATGACGGAAGCTGTAGTTTGGATCCATTTTGCTACAGCTGGCGTGTATTGCGGTGAACATTTTAGTACAGTTGGGCGACATTTTGATACAATGCTCTTCTTTGCCGTTACATGTAAGGGAACTGAAGTGTTATGTAGTCTCCAGTGATAAATTTCCTACCAAAGTTCAAACTTTATCTGAAATATTTCAAATTTATCAGAACACTAGAAGAAGACGCTGCTATGGATTTCTGGCGAGCTATTCATATGTGACATTCCAACACAAAAAAAAAATACTGAGCAGGACTTCAACACGTACTTGACGACATAATCGAAAAGTAATTGTAATATCTGACCACCAAAGATTGAGTCTCTCCATAGATATCCATACTGCAGAGTACAAGCCGTACAGGCGCACCACATTTGAACGCTTAAACTTACCTGACAGAGGCATATATTCGTTCTCCCAGTGCCGCATATGCAGACAGTATAGCAGAACGAGCCAAACCATTTCTCTCTCTTTCTATGTACATGTCGAGAAAATCAAGAGATGCACCTTCATCCTCCTGACGGTGGATCGTTCCCTTCTTTTGAAAGACCTTTCAACACCATACCAGATGCTAGACCACAGCACTCCCTGTATTTAACACCGACCAGAATTCATAAACGGTAACTTTGTGTTCCAACAAATACTTGACAGCACAGTAGAAGAGCAGTTAAGATATGTCCGCCATAGGTAGTCTCTCCATAGCGATCCATATTGCAGGGTACAAGTCACGTAGGTTCACCACACTCGAATGGTTAAAGTTACAAGACAGAGGCACATATTCTATCTCTCATTGCTCCATACGCAGATGGAATAGCAAAAGGGGTCAAGTAGCACTGGTGTAAGATATTCTCCACACTCTATTGTACACAGGCTTTAGAATATACATGGTCGTCTTTTGCGATGTAGCAGAAGCGGCATCAAAGTCTGTAACACTTCACGCAGCACACATCTCTCATTTATGACGAACCGTAAAGCTATTCGTACAGGAAAATGAGCTATAATAGTTCATACAGACATGGAGATCACTTTGAATCGCTTTGTCTCAGTTGGTATAGTACCATACCATCGTTTGTAATAGCAGGTTCAAGAGATTTAAACAGCATAGCGAATTCAGATAGCAGTAGGGTCCCAACTAACTGTAATATTCTCAGCCAGCTTTACGATAGCGACTCACACACTGTTTTGATCGGTGGCAGTACAACTTTTTAACTAAGAACCGATTGGCACTGTAGACATGCTTTCTGAGATGGAAATTTGATATCAATGTAGACAAAACGTTAAACTCCAACCCTCCTTGCTGTAAACAGTACGTGATCTGGAATGAGATTTTTCACTCTGCAGCGGAATGTGCGCTGATAAGAAACTTCCTGGCAGATCAAAACCGTGTGCCGGACGGAGACTCGAACTCGGGACCTTTGCCTTTCGCGGGCAAGTGCTCTACCAACTAAGCTACCCAAGCACGACTCACGACCCGACCTCACAGCTCTACTTCTGCCAGTATCTCGTCTCCTACCTTCCAAACTTTACAGAAGCTCTCCTGCGAACCTTGCAGAACTAGCACTCCTGAAAGAAAGGATACTGCGGAGACATGGCTTAGCCACAGCCTGGGGGATGTTTCCAGAATGAGATTTTTCACTCTGCAGCGGAGTGTGCGCTGATACGAAACATCCTGGCAGATCAAAACTGTGTGCCGGACCGAGACTCGAACTCGGGACCTTTGCCTTTCGCGGGCAAGTGCTCTACCAAATGAGCTACCCAAGCACGACTCACGACCCGTCCTCACAGCTCTACTTCTGCCAGTACCTAGTCTCCTACCTTCCAAACTGTACAGAAGCTCTCCTGCGAACCTTGCAGAACTAGCACTCCTGAAAGAAAGGATATTGCGGAGACATGTGAGAAAATTTTAGCTTTTGACCAACATTGTATCAATAAGTGTGTGCATTTGATATCTTTGTTATTGTAATTATGAAAAATTTTATCAATCATTATTGGCCACTGACCAAAACAATTTGTAAAATTTTTTGTGGGGAGTACGGGGGCTATGTAAGTAGGCTGTTTAGGTTCTTATATTGGTAACGCCACGTAGCGCTCTGTATGAAAATCACTGGCTGTGCTGTGTGCAGTCTGTGGCTGGTTTGCATCGTTGTTGGCTATTGTAGCGTTGGGCAGTTGGCTGTTAACAGCGCGTAGCGTTGCGCAGTTGGAGGTGAGCCACCAGCAGTGGTGGATGTGGGGAAGTGAGATGGCGGATTTTTGAGAATGGATAATCTGGAGGTGTGTCCATCAGAAACAGTACATTTGTAGGAATGGATGTCATGAACTGCTATATGTATTATGACTATTAAGGTAAATACATTGTTTGTACTCTATTAAAATCTTTCATTTGCTAACTATGCCTATCAGTAGTTAGTGCCTTCCGTAGTTTGAATCTTTTAGTTAGCTGGCAGTAGTGGCGCTCGCTGTATTGCAGCAGTTCGAGTAACGAAGATTTTTGTGAGGTAAATGATTTGTGAAAGATATAGGTTAATGTTAGTCAGGGCCATTCTTTTGTAGGGATTATTGAAAGTCAGATTGCGTTGCGCTAAAAAATATTGTGTGTCAGTTTAAGCACAGTCATGTATAATTTTTCTAAGGGGACGTTTCATTGGTAGAGCACTTGCCCGCGAAAGGCAAAGGTCCCGAGTTCGAATCTCGATCTGGCACAAAGTTTTGATCTGCCAGGAAGTTTCAGTACGTGATCTAATGTCTGGGGTGGACAACATTTTAAGTTATTTTTCACATAATTAAAAATGTCACCGCCTTTTCATAGACAGCTTGTCACCATTATCACTGTCCGTCCCTGGTAGCTGAGTGGTCAGCGCGATGGAATGTCATAGGACACCTAAGATTTCCAGCAGTCTTATGACCACTAATCCGCTGCAGTATTCATACTAACTATCTCTCAAGAATGAGATCTCTGCTGTGAATTTCTTGCACGTTATTTACGCTTGACTCTCCAACACAGTAAACTACTGAGCAGGATAATAGTATTTCCATGATGTCACCCTGCAAGTACTAACCTGCATGGTTCAAACTTTAGAATCTTTGATGACAGCAAAATCTAAGGTGTCTTGGATATGAATGCGGTCTAAAATAGTTGTTCCAATTCCCATGACACTGCGGTCATCCATTCATCCTCATTGCGGGCTTACTAGCTATCAAGTAAACCCATCACTCATGCTATGTACCCCATTGTGAATGGCCAAATACATCATCATGAAGTGTCGTCGGAGATCTACCACCTTCAGTCAGAAGAAACTGACTCAGCCATTCGATTGTATGTATTAAACCATTCCCCTCTCTCACTATTTATTACTCATGTTTTCCTGTCAATTGTATTTGTCGTGTTTTGACTGTTACAGTTCAACTTGTAAGTAAATATAGATGTGTTTTATTCTCAATTGTCGATGCTACATGGCTTCTGCATATAAGTTCACTTGTTTGACTGCTCTGTCACATCTGAGGATCGGAGCCCCTCTTCCCCATGGGAATAACAACTATCTGGGTTGCTCTCAGGATTGGAATTTGCATAAGGGAAAACTTTCACTGTCGCTGTCTGACTCACCACAATTGCTGGCAGGCCTTTCTGCCTGTCATCGCCATCACCTCCACTGCTAGACGTCGCCTTCGCTATCAGTTCTCACTGCCCGCCTCTGCCAATGCTGCCAGTTACTGCCTTTGCTGCCAGTCCTCACATTCACCACCAGTGTTCACTCTCGCTGTTGGATATCGTCAGTGAACAGCAGCACGTATCTTCACTGCCACCCTTCGCCTCCATCAGCTAGTCACCCCCTTTTCATAGACAGCTTGTCACCATTATCACTGTCCGTCCCTGGTAGCTGAGTGGTCAGCGCGATGGAATGTCATACCTAACAGCCCGGGTTCGATTCCTGGCTGGGTCGGAGATCTTCTCCGCTCAGGGACTGGGTGTTGAGTTCTCCTAATCATCGTCACACTATCCCCATCGACATGCGAGTCGCCGAAGTGGCGTCAACTCGAAAGACTTGCACCAGGCGAACGGTCTACCCAACGGGAGGCTCTAGCCACACGGCATTTCCATTACCATTATCACTACCTGCATTTAACGATGCATCAACCTGCAACTACAACATCCACAATCATCTACTTGCACCTGTACTCCACTCCCACCTCTATATTCTCCTTTACTCCCTACTCACTGTCCCCTCCTGCTCTTTCCCACTACTTGGCTGAATCCATATATCTTCCTACTCTTACACACGGCATTCTCAGACTTAACTCCTCGCTGGCCTGTGTGGCCGTGCGGTTAAAGGCGCTTCAGTCTGGAACCGCGTGACCGCTACGGTCGCAGGTTCGAATCCTGCCTCGGGCATGGATGTGTGTGATGTCCTTAGGTTAGTTAGGTTTAATTAGTTCTAAGTTCTAGGCGACTGATGACCTCAGAAGTTAAGTCGCATAGTGCTCAGAGCCATTTGAACCATTTTGAACTTAACTCCTCATTTGCAGGTGTTATCACTCCACCATTCACTATAGCTCCATTGCCACCACCGCTGCTGCCATCACTGCCATCCCTGTCACCATTGCCAGAAATGCATCTGCCATCAGCGCCATCAGGCCCTACTGCTGCTCCATTGCCATTGCCATCATCATTACATCTGGATCCAGAAGCAGAAGCACCAGCCAGACCTACTCCAGCAACAACCAGACAAGTACCACCAGCATATGCTGCAGCTATGACATCAGCCATATCTGCAGCAGCTTCAACCACAGCAGCTCAAGGTAAGAAAAAATCTGAAAAGTCGTGCTAAATCCTGTCCCACCCCAGTGTGAGTATCCTCTGACGATTCTTGGAATCCACCTAGTACAGATATCCCACACCTAGAACTTAAGCAGTTCACTCCCGTCCCACCCCACACAACTCCTCCAACTGTTTCATTAATCCCATCACATCTTGATATCAGAAATCTCAATCCTAAAACATTTTCCCTCACAATAAAAATGTGCCTTCCAAACCTTGACGTCTCACAGCTCGTACCCACAAAGTCTCCACACTCATCAAAACCTTCTGATCCTGATTTCCAAACCCACCTTCTGCAATGAGTGCCTTCCATCACCTTTAGTCCAAATGTCTCACTTCTCCTACCCAGTCCACCACAACCCAGACAACCCCTACCTCCCCCATTGCCCTCTGACTCTTAATGCTGTGATCAAGGGGGAGGACCCTGAGATCACAGTGGGGCCTGTTGAGAGGGACCTATATTCCAATCCTGACTCCCAAATCCGAAAAACCCTTCGAATTCACCTCTGTTCTGGTCATACATTCCTCATTCACGTATTTACTGAAGATACCTCAACCACTGATCAGCTCCTTCAGAATGGAGCCTTCATCTATCACCTTAAACACAAAGTTGAGCCTTCCTAATCCCAAGTGCAAGTCTACCATTGCCATAAAAGTCTCATCTACAATGATCATTTAACTTCTGCCCTCACTGCAAAGCCAGCAACCTGTAGCAGTCCCAGTTTCCAGTCCCCACCCATTTGCAACACTTGCAAGTGGCAACCAATCCCTATCCAATTACTTATAAGTGTACAGCCAAATCCCCTCCCGTCAAACCTGAACTGATCGTCCCAATCTGCCCTAATGATACAATATTCCACCCAAGCAACTCTCTTCATCCTACTCCTTTACCATCCACTTCATCACCACTACATCCACTCTATCAAGTCACCCTGGCAGCCTGTTCTGTATTTCATTTAAATGCCATTGCCATATATTCCCAAAACCACTCCCACTTCTTCTTTTCCCAAGTAGATTCCCTTGTCTAATACATTCCCACGCAACCTTGAACAGTTGCTTCAACCCCAGAGCACCATAGATCCCTTCTGTAACCACCTCTCTCACAATCACACCAACAACCTTTTCTGCTTCTCCACAACTTCAACGCCAGCTCTCTGTCCTCATCTTTTATTTCACTCTCCACCGTGCTACTGCAATTGCTTCCATCTACCCCTTACCTGGTGCTGCACCAAGCAGATACCACATCATCATCTCTGGCAACTCATCGCCTCTGAGCAGCTTGCATTTTTTAAATACAACTGTTACTTTCAAAACTGCAGGCCGAAAGGCAGCTACATCGCTGCTGCCAGCCTGCCCCAACATGGGGGAATGAAGTGACAATAAAGGAAGAAAAACAGCTCTATGATGGTTGGTTATGTTACTACCATCATCTGCTCTACACACATTTTTGTAATGAAATTTATAAGAATAGTACCTGAATGTGCACACAAGTGTCCACCGTCAGGACGACGAATGTGCATTTCGTGATTCTCAATTTCCATCCAGAACGTTTGCATGTATGTTTGTATGTGTGGGTTATAGAATATTGGTGCTTCTCACTAGCTGTCCCAGCATTCCACTCTCATTCCCTACTGAACTGGCTTGGTTGGAGCAACTCACTGGTGCTTCTCAATCTCAGCGTGCCTCTCTTGTTCACTATGCTCCCCTTTAAGGCATTTGTTTAAATTCCTCCCTGTGTGGAGAGTTCCAAACTTAGAGCTAGGAGAAGCAGTATGCAGTTATCTCTGAGCAGATGATAGCCAGGGAATATATGTCACAGGGCTGGATCTGCACAAATTCATAGAACACATCCCAGTATCTCATGTCTGGGAAAGTTTGCCAGAATTCCACACTGATATAAATAGCACAACAAGTCTGAGCAGGATTGTGACATCATGGACCCAAGGCCAGGATGCCAGAATTCCACACTGTTATAAATAGCTTGATAAGTCTGAGCTGGATTGTGATGTCATAGCGCTGTGCCAGCATGCTCTAGTTGCCATCTTGTGTTCCAGGTCATCCACCACGGATTCTGACATCATAGTTAGGCTGGTGCTCGTATTCCAAGTGAGCCAGTATGGCAATGTACCATTTTGAATTTTCCGCCAGTTCACACATAGGACAACAGCCCTACTCCCACATGAAACACACTAGTGTAGTTGCCAGCCGTTGTGGCCGAGCGGTTCTAGGCACTTCAGTCTGGAACCGCGCTGCTGCTACGGTCGCAGGTTCGAATCTTGCCTCGGGCATGGATGTGTGTGATGTCCTTAGGTTGGTTCAGTTTAAGTAGTTCTAAGTCTATGGGGCTGATGACATCAGATGTCAAGACCCAATGTGCTCAGAGCCATCTGAACCATTTGAACACTAGTGTAGTTGGGCTATTTTCCTAATTTCCCGCCAATATTTAGAATTTCCCGTCAAAAATTTGAATCCCTGCAATACATAGGGCAATTAGCCTTTGTCAGACATGGGAAGGGGAGGGGGAATGGAAGGGGAATGGGAGGGGTGAGGGGTGGGGATGGGAAAATCCAATGATGTCATCTGCAGCAGAAACGGCATTCCACACTGTACAAACTCACTCTGTGACACAATGTGCTGTCCGTTCGTCTATTTATCGAGACATCCAGAAAGGGGAACATACCGTGGACTTGAGATGAAATGTGTAAAGAAACCGTGTGGCCGTATGACAAGTGTGTCGTTTTGAGAAATCTGCACTGATATCTCAACAAACTACTAACTGTTTCTTCTGACATGAACCTCACTAATGCATCTAGATTTCTCATAAGTAGCTGAAAGTTTTCTAGAGCGGATCTGTAGACTGTTATAATTACCAGAGAAGTATTACGCGGTAACAGCTCAGAAGCACGTGCATCTAGGTTCTGATCACCGCAAAAAAAACTGTTCGTTTCAATATTTCTGACTTTGTGTCCACCTCTTACATATCTGCAACTCTTTCTTTTTCAAAGTTAACGCTACGTGAAAACGGTACTAGTCTGTAATTCCTGATTATTGCTTCTCCAGCCCTTTCGTTAAATGGTGTTCAGAGACGCACAGAACATCTATCCCTTCAGAAGTTTCCACGTCTTGTAGATTACTGGAAGCTCTTGTTTTTTAGCCCCCGAATTTTACTTTTCTGGAAAGAGGAAGTGGCTTCCAGAGGACAGACTAGCGTGGAGAGATGCATAAAACAAGTCGTCAGACTAAAGGTCACGACAAGAAGAAAGGCTGAACGAGGCATGAAAAGTAGGTGAATCAGATTTTCTCTGGTGTGCAGTTTTCATGTAAACTGAAGTAACAATCTTGTAGGTAGTTTATATTTTCTCTCGCTAAACGATGGTTTTAAAAGCTAAAGAAAGGAAAAAACGAAGAAGGGAAAGGCAGTCTTGTACACTCGTTTCGCTGCTGAATGCCACGTTGCATAAAGTGTGATTAGCTACAAGTATATTTCTTACCTGCACTGACGCGTCCGATCGGAGTGTTCAGAAGGTGAAACAGATCGTATACCGTGTATGGCATGGGTTCTAAATGGATTAACGATACGCCATATAAACGGCGCAATAAAACTGAGTCATAGTTCGTTTTGTCTCGGCGCAGTAAAATTCTTCGCTACGACGTCCTGCTTCTCACTTCTGCGAGTCTGCAGCCGTCTCTTGCGCAGAGCACAGAGAGATAACGGAAAACGGGACTTACTCCTGAAGCTTAACGTGTGTGAACAGCTCAGCGAGTCTCTTCCGTCACAAGACCCGATTTTGTGAATGATGGAAGTGAGTTTGTGCACAAGAACTTCTAAGAAGCACCTGTGTGCTGTGTGGCAGCTTCTGAGTCAAAGCCGAGCGGTTCCGTCCCTGAAAGCAAGGTCTAAGGTGCCTCTTAGTTGCGAGAAATGACTGAGTCATCCCGCTGACTTGAATTTCGTGGAAGCGAATATGACGATATACAACGTCACAAGTGTTGTATAGTAGAAAGCACTGACACGTGTACAAAGCTTCTCACCCCTCCCCCCCAAACCCCCCCTCTCTCTCCCTCCCCCCTCCTCTCTCTCTCTCTCTCTCTCTTTCTTTCTTTCTCTCTCTCTCTCTCTCTCTCTCTCTCTCTCTCTCTCGGTCTTTGTCTCTCTTCCCCCTTCTTTCACACATAACGGAAACCTAAAAGTCTTGTGATCTCAGGGTCATCACAGGCTGACTTCCGTTTCATTTGACGGATGTGACCTATCGTACTAGGCTGAGAGATGTGTTCGTTTCGGGGCATACCTATGAGTGCCTCAGCGTAGAAGTCATTTGCTCCTAGTATAGCTTTTCTTTTCTTTCTTGCTTTCTTTTAAGTCATCAGTGATCTGACTGCTTTTATGCGGTCCGTCACGAATTCCTTCCTTGTGGCAATCTCTTCGTCTCACAAAACCCAGTGTGAGTTGCACTCTACGCCCTCAAATATTATTTGTTGGAAGCATTTCGATCTCTGTGTTCCCTTACAATTTTTACCTTCTACAGCTCCTTCTAGTGCCATAGATATTATGCCTTGATGCCTTAAACATGCCCTATTATTCTGCCCCCTTCTACTCGTCAGTGTTTCCCAGACTTCCCTTTCTTCACCGATTTTGCCGAGAATCTCTCTACTCCTTACCTTATCAGTCCACCTCATTTTCAACATTCTTCTGTGGCACCACATCTCAAACGCTTCGATTCTCTTCTGTTCCGGTTTTCCCACTGTCCATGATTGACTACCATACAATGCTGTGCTCCAAACGTACAGCCGGCCGTTGTGGCCGAGCCATTCTAGGCGCTTCAGTCTGGAACCGCGAGACCGCTACGGTCGCAGGTTCGAATCCTGCTTGGGGCATGGATGTGTGAGATGTCCTTAGATTAGTTAGGTTTAAATAGTGCTAAGTTCTAGGGGACTGATGACCTCAGATGTTAAGTCCCATAGTGCTCAGAGCCATTAGAACCATTTAATCCAAACGTACATTCTCAGAAATTTCTTCCTCAAATTGAGACCTATGTTTGACACCAGTAGACATCTCTTGGCCATGAATGCCCTCTTTGCCTGTACCAGTCCACTTTTTGTGTCCACTTTGCTTCGTCCGTCCTGGGTTATTTTGCTTCCCAGGTAGTAGAATTCCTTAAATTCGTCTACTTCGTGATCACCAGTTCTGATGTTTATCTTCTTGATATTCTCATTTCTGCTACTTCTCTCTTTTTTTTTTTTTTTACTCTCAATCCATACTCTGTGCTCATTAGACCTTTGGTTCCATTCAACAGACCCTAAAAAAACAGTTATGCTTATAACTCTAAGTGGAAGTGAAGGAGATTGAATACCCACAATATTCAAGATCGCCTCTCTAATTGGGCTACTTGATCTATAATTGCGATTTATGTTCTCTCCTGTCTGCCATAATCATCTCCTACTCGCTTGTTTAAACATTTCTTGTAGTGTTTTTGGTTTTTATACAAATATGGGGAAACAAACTGCGTATGTTAAGTGTAGTGTGCCGAATCTACGAAAAATGTTACTATTAGATGTACATTGTACTTCGCACAACTGCACAAAA
Organism: Schistocerca serialis cubense; assembly: GCF_023864345.2. NCBI lineage: Eukaryota > Metazoa > Arthropoda > Insecta > Orthoptera > Acrididae > Schistocerca > Schistocerca serialis. The sequence continues at coordinate 216,232,064 of NC_064645.1, forward strand.
CCAGGCTACATAATATGTACATATTTAAGTAAAAATGTTAATCTGGTTTAGATCTGTATACGAAGGTGCATCACGAGCGCTTTTCAGTTTACAAACATCTGTCTTCAAACATTTCTTATTTATCTGTATGGTATGGTGCATCCTCGTTGTGGATCCATGATGCGATATCCATCACACTCAGCTGCCCTTTGAAATCGCAACAACATGAAGATGGCATGCAAGTAACGTAGAAATGGCATGAAGTGTACTGTATTCTTGTACCACTTCAACACAGCAGCACAACACAGCACAACGTGGGTAAAATTAACGTCATCTAGATTTTGTGTGGATAGAGAAAGACTGCGGGTTTCTCATTCAGAAATCGCGTTTGAATGTTGGTTGTTTGTAAGAAGTATGCCATACGCCAGCAATATCGATGTCTTTGGAGGTTAGTATCAATACAGTGGCAGGCTGGAATATCTGTGGCGGACGGCCGTTCGCGAGAAACTCGCCAGGTTAGCCGAGAGCGCTAATGCGCTTCTTCCTGGAATCCGCCCGGCGGATTAACGACGAGGGCCGGTGTCCCGGCCAGCCTAGGTGTGGTTTTTCGGCGGTTTTCCACATCCCACTAGGTGAATACTGGGCTGGTCCCCACGTCCCGCCTCAGTTGCACGGCTCAAAAACATCTGAACACATTCGCACTATTCCATGGATTACACTAGACACAGACAGTTGGGGTACACTAATTCCGTCCCGGGCAGTACAGGGTGGCAGCAGGAAGGGCATCTGGCCACCCTTTAAATTAACCTTGCCAAATTCGATTAACCATGCCGACCCTGCGTCATTGCGGGAAAAAGGCACAAGCAAAAGAAAAGAAAGAAAGAAAAGATGGCGCTCGCGAGAGGTCAGTTGGCGGAAGAAAGAGATTTTAAGTTTGGCTGCACGGGCCGAGAGAGGGCAGCTAGAGTTGGATCGGAGGTCGTCTGTGAGTATATACAGCTGAGGCAGCGCTTGATCGCGAGTGCAAGCCCGTGGCAGTGGATGTTCATCCATTCAGCTGTGCAGTGCCTACTGCGGCAGCCGAGACTGGGAACTGCGCGGCCTGTTATCGAGTCGTGTGAAGTTAGCACCCCTTTTTCGAGAAATATACATTTTTTTCAGAGTTCTTGATAGATATGGCATAGTTCTAGAGTTCTTTGTACAAAATTTCAATAGTTCTGCAGAATTTAGCGAAGAAAACAACAATATTCGAAAAAATTTTCGTATCGAAAACGTTCTTTGGCAATTTCCGCAAAATGTAAATAAGTACAAGAGTTCTGAGCACAGTTCTGAACAGAGCTCCAAGAGTTCTTTCGAAAATCCAAGTAACGTTTTTTTGAGCAGCTAATAGTTTACGAGATAATTGCATTTTAATGAGAAAATCTTTTCACTTACTGTGAAGTTGGCACCCTTTTTTTCAGAAAGATATATTTTTTTCAGAGTTCTTGATAGATATGGCATAGTTCTAGAGTTCTTTGTACAAAATTTCAATAGTTCTGCAGAATTTAGCGACGAAAACAACAATACTCGAAAAAATTTTCGTATCGAAAACGTTCTTTGGCAATTTCCGCAAAATGTAAATAAGTACAAGAGTTCAGAACACAGTTCTGAATAGAGCTCCAAGAGTTCTTTCGAAAATCCAATTAACATTTTTTGTGCAGCTAATAGTTTACGAGATAATTGCATTTTAATGAGAAAATCTTTTCACTTACTGTGAAGTTGGCACCCTTTTTTTCACAAATGTATACTTTTTTCAGATTTCTTGATAGATATGCCATAGTTCTAGAGTTCTTTGTACAAAATTTCAATAGTTCTGCAAAATTTAGCGACGAAAACAATACTCGAAAAAAATTTCGTATCGAAGACATTCTTCGTCAATTTTCGCAAATTGTAAATAAGTACAACAGTTCTGAGCACAGTTCTGAACAGAACTCCAAGAGTTCTATCGAAAACCCTAATAACATTTTTTTGTGCAGCTAATAGTTTACGAGATAATTGCAATTTAAGGAGAAAATCTTTTCACTTACTGTGAAGTTGGCACCCTTTTTTTCAGAAATGTATACTTTTTTCAGATTTCTTGATAGATATGCCATAGTTCTAGAGTTCTTTGTACAAAATTTCAATAGTTCTGCAAAATTTAGCGACGTAAACAATATCCGAAAAAATTTTCGTATCGAAAACATTCTTCGTCTATTTTCGCAAATTGTAAATAAATACAACAGTTCTGAGCACAGTTCTGAACAGAACTCCAAGAGTTCTATCGAAAACCCAATTAACATTTTTTTGTGCAGCTAATAGTTTACGAAATAATTGCAATTTAAGGAGAAAATCTTTTCATTTACTGTGAAGTTGGCACCCTTTTCTTCAGAAATGTATATTTCTTTCACAGTTCTTGACAGGTATACCATAGTTCTAGAGTTCTTTGTACAAAATTTCAATAGTTCTGCAAAATTTAGCGACGTAAACAATATCCGAAAAAATTTTCGTATCGAAAACATTCTTCGTCTATTTTCGCAAATTGTAAATAAGTACAACAGTTCTGAGCACAGTTCTGAACAGAACTCCAAGAGTTCTATCGAAAACCCAATTAACATTTTTTTGTGCAGCTAATAGTTTACGAAATAATTGCAATTTAAGGAGAAAATCTTTTCATTTACTGTGAAGTTGGCACCCTTTTCTTCAGAAATGTATATTTCTTTCACAGTTCTTGACAGGTATACCATAGTTCTAGAGTTCTTTGTACAAAATTTCAATAGTTCTGCAGAATTTAGGGAAGAAAACAACAATACTCGAAAAAATTTTTCTATCGAAATCATTTTTTGTCAATTTTCGCAAAAATTAAACTGGTACAACAGTTCTGAGGACAGTTCTGAACAGAACCCCAAGAGCTCTATCGAAAATCCTAATAACATTTTTCTATGGCGATAATAGTTTGTGATAAATTGATTTAATGTGGGACACACTTTCTCTACAGAAAATATAAATATATTCGTACAACAGTTCTGATGACAGTTCTGGACACCACGTGAAGAGTTCTATCGAAATTCCTAGTAGAACTTTTTAGTGCAGGTAATAGTTTAAGAGGTAATCGCAACTTAATTAAGAACCCCATAAGAGCTCCTACTGTGAAGCTGGCACCCTTTTTTTCAGAAATATATATTTTTTTCAGAGTTCTTGATAGATAAGTCATAGTTATAGAGTTCTCGGTACAAAATTTCAATAGTTATGCAGAATTTAGCGAAGAATACAACATTGTATAACAAAGCTGATTCAGGAACCCTTTCCTTTTGATACAATTCTTCCTGTTGCCACAATAAATCACTTGTGCATAGATTCCAACTGTACTGATCATTACAAAAATACAACCATTGACCAGCGGCGCACATTTCTTGCAGCGTTGTACAAAGCATTCGGCTTATCCGCTGTGAAAATACCACACTTAACGCTATTTTAAAATTTACGGTGGATGGCTTCCGTTTATCTACAATGTCAGCATCTATCGAATTATCTTCATGCAAACGTGATGCCTGGATCACTCACTTCCCCTTTTAGGTACGGAGGAAACTAGAGTTCAGTCTTGTGGAAGTCAAAAAAGGAAATGTGGGCAGCCCTTCTTTTACTGATAGCAAACTCTAGAGAAATCTCCACACTTGTTTTTCTTCATCATGCCAACAAAAGAAAAACTCTCCCTTCATAGCTCTATTATCATTCCAGTACTAGTAAACCAGTTGTCCGCTTTCACATTTCGACCTGACTGATATATAGGTTTATACAGTCACAGAACAACATCAAATTGTTTATTGCTCAGTTGGTAAATCCTTCTGGTTGCAACACAGCGTATATTTCCAAATTGTACAGGTAAAATACTTAAGAATCCACACTTAAGAATCCATACTCGTTTGTTTTGATTGATACATATTGGCGAAAACTGTACCTTCCACAGAATCCTTCCAGCTTCTTGCCTACTGTAACATTTTCTCCAAGGGTGTAAGATTTGTGGTAGTTGCGTACAAACACAGTAAATATTTCCCGAATAGCTGTTAGCTTGTCTAATTGTCTCCTTTCATCACGAATAGCGCGACTGTAAAATCTAAGTCTCTCCAGAATAAATTTGAAACGTTTTATGTTCGTTTGCGAGGTGAAATTTTTCAATGCCATCACCATCAGTTCCACACAGATCTTCCAGGCTTTATCTGTTACTTTTGTTAACAACAATTAAAAACAAGAGACTGATGAAGGCTTTCAATTCAATATCATCTATTGATTTTACCCCTCTCTCACGCTGAAATGAGGCTTTGATTCTCTCAAAATTCTGATTGGAATACAAAACTACAATAGACAAATATCGTTATCTATGAGGTAATTACAGCATCACAAATGCTGCTTTGGCTGCACCTATTGGTACAGGTAAATTTCGAATAATATTATGCTCTTCGAACAATATGCTTCGAATTTCTTCAACATTATCTAGTACTTCCCATTTAAAATAATAAAATTCCTATAAAATAACGCAACCAGGCGCAGTGTATTAATCTGATATTTGACGTTCAGACAGCGGACACTGACTATTAAACAGTTGAAACAGAATTTAAGTGCAGTTTATATTCTGGATTAGCTTTGTACTACTTACTACGTTGATAAACAAATAAACTAATCGCTGAAATGAAATACGAAAGGGCACAGTGGATAAAAACGAGCAATCGGCTCATATCTCATCAAGAGAGCATTAGCGTCGATACTGAATCATACATACAACAATGAAAGGCACACATTAAGTGTATATTTTTAGAATCAGGAAGAACCAGATGAATTTTATCACGTAAAACAGTAATTGTTTTGAACTCTCATGACATCCAGGACCCACTAACAGCTAAAAATATGCCCAGGACCCTCATGGATGAAAGTTATATTGCAACATCACCAGCCGCTAGGACACATAAAAACATGTGCTGTGTGTAACGAATAAATTTGAAATTGATGTCGTTAATATTGTTGCAAACATTTGTTCTAGTTAGAAAGGAAGTGTGGAAGTTTGATGAGTTACACTACAGCGAGAGTTAAAAGTCTTTACAATGTATAGAAATGTAAGTATATTTACTGAATATATCGTACAAACGAACTAAGTAGTATGTTTAAATCCTAATTCAATACATGACTGATAGAGGTGTTATAATGTTGAGGGGATACAGTATTAAAGTTAATAAGAAGTTCGAAATTTGTAAATAAGAACCTCGTTTATTTGGTCCTCAATAGTCCGGATTTCCGGTTTATCCAGATTCATATTTTGTGTCCCTTGGTATTTTTCTCTTTTTTTTCTTATAACACGAAGATGTGTAGTCGGTGAGGTACATAGGCTGCTTATCACCAGGCCGGTAATTTAGTCTAGTACTGAGTGATAAGGAACTCGGAGTGTGTGAATGACATTGTTTCTCAAGTATTGTACATTAATATAACGGTGTATTGATGCCCATCAAGTAAGTTGCATAGTAACCACGCCAACAGCACTCCACCACAGCTCATTGTACCTCTGGTGCGATTCTCGACAGGTGTGACACCATCTGGTTAGTGGCGCGTGTGAATGTATCTGCTCTCTCAGCCATCTGTTTGTTTTGCACTGACGAGCCTTCTCTCCTTGAATCATCTAAGCGTGCACATCCCACGCTTCCACCTACAGTTACTACAGTCAGTCTTAAGAAGGTGTACTGGCATTTGTATAGTGCTGAACATTTAGACTTTTTGTATTTAGTAGAATATACATCCGGTTTTCGATTTTCGGTTTTCCAAAATAAAAGTGAGAATTTACGATCGTACTCATAGCTGTATTCCAGCAGTACTTCATCTCCTGCGTTCCCAATTTCGTAGAAGTTGTCCTACGAAAATTGCAGAAGAAGCACTCCTGGACGAAAGGATGTTGTCACAGCCTGGGGTTAGAAACCCGGTCCGGCACACAGTTTTTATCTGCCAGTAAGTTTCACATCGGCGCACACCCACTGCAGAGTGAACACACAATCTATTTCATAATCTACTGGCACCATAAAAATGTTATGAGGGTTTTTAAAAGAACTCTTTCGGTGCTATCCAGAACTGGCAGCAAAAGGGTTGTGCCAATTTATTATAATGTAGACCAAGTGGGTCTCTCGAAAATGCTATTATCTCATTAACTGTTATCCCCACAAAAAATGTTATTACAGTTGTCGGCAGAACTCTTAGGGTCGTATTAAGAAATTCCGTCAAATCTTTTGTACGAATTTATTACTTTTACATGACAAAAGTGAGTCCCACATAATTATCTCATATAATGTCATCGTCACAAATAATGTTATTATAGTTTTTGGTAGAACTCTGTGGGTGATATTCAGAACTGTCATCAGAACTATTCTACGAATTTTGCTATATTAGATAAAGTGAGTATCAGATTAAAACAATTATTGTATAAACTATTATCGCCACAAAAATGTTCTTATCATTTTCAATGCAACTCTTCCGGTGCTATCCAGAACTGCCAACAGAACTGTTATACAAATTTATTTTTTCCAAACTGACAAATAATTTTTTACCATACCAAAATTTTGCCGTGTTATTGTTTTCTTCCCGAAATTCTGTAGAACTATTCGTGTTTTGAGCAGGGAAATCTAGAACTATTGCATATATATCAAGAACTGTGAAAAAAATTTATATTTATCGTAAAAGGGGTTCAAACTTCACGGGAAATGCTCATAAGCATTCCTTAATAATGGCAGTTACTACGTAAACAATTACCTGCACAGAATATGTTACTAGTTTTTTCGATAGAACTCTTACAATGCTATCCAGAGCTGGCATCAGAGCATAATTTTTTTTTTTTGAGTAAGAGTGCCCCACAATTAATCAATTACCATACAAACTATTACAACCACAAAAAATGTTATTATGATTATAGATAGAAGTCTTGACGTGTTAACCAGAACTGTTCATCAAAACTGTTGAACGAATTTACTTTTTCTGTGGAGAAAGTGGGTCTAACATCAAAGCAGTTACCGTATAAACTATCATCGCCACAAAAAGATGTTATTAGGATTTTCGATAGAGCTCTTGGTGTTCTGTTCAGAACTGTTGTACGAATTTACTTTTTGCGAAAATTGACAAAGAATGTATTCGATACGAAAAATTTTTCGAGTATTGTTGTTTTTTTCGCTAAATTATGCAGGACTATTCAAATTTTGTACAAATAACTCTAGAACTATGACATTTCTATCAAGAACTCTGAAAATATATATATATATATTTCTGAAGAAAAGGATTCCAACTTCACAGTAAGTGAAGAGGTTCCCTAATTAAATTGCAATTATATCGTAACGTGTTAGCTGTACAAAAAATTGTAATTATGATATTCTATAGAACTATTGGGGTTCTGTTCAGAACTGCCCTCAGAACTGTTGTCCGAATTTACTTTTTGCGAAAATTAATAACGAATGTTTGCTATACGAAATTTTTTTCGAGTATTGTTGTTTTCTTCGTTAAATTCTGCAGAACTATTGAAATTTTGTACAAAGAACTCTAGAACTATGGCATATCTATCAAGAAATCTGAAAAAAGTATACATTTGTGAAAAAAGGGTGACAACTTCACAGTAAGTGAAAAGATTTTCTCCTTAAATTGCAATTATCTCGTAAACTATTAGCTGCGCAAAAAAATGTTACTTGGGTTTTCGATAGAACTCTTGGAGTTCTGTTCAGAACTGTGCTCAGAACTGTTGTACTTATTTACAATTTGCGAAAATTGACGAAGAATATTTTCGATACGAAAATTTTTTCGAATATTGTTTTCGTCGCTAAATTCTGCAGAACTATTGCAATTTTGTACAAAGAACTCTAGAACTATGGCATATCTATCAAGAAATCTGAAAAAAGTACACATTTGTGGAAAAAAGGGTGCCAGCTTCACAGTAGGAGCTCTTATGGAATTCTTAATTAAGTTGCAATTACCTCTTAAACTATTACCTGCACAAAAAAATTTCACTAGGATTTTCGATAGAACACTTCACGTGGTGTCCAGAACTGTCATCAGAACTGTTGTACGAATATTTCTATATTTTCCGTAAAGAAAGTGTGTCCCATATTAAATCAATTTATCTCAAACCATTATCGCCATAGAAAAATGTTGTTGGGATTTTCGATAGAGCTCTTGGGGTTCTGTTCAGAACTGTCCTCAGAACTGTTGTACAAGTTTAATTTTTACGAAAATTGACAAAAAATGTTTTCGATACGAAAATTTTTTCGAATTTTGTTGTTTTCTTCGCTAAATTCTGCAGAACTATTGAAATTTTGTACAAAGAACTCTAGAACTATGCCATATCTATCAAGAACTCTGAAAAAAATATATATTTCTAAAAAAAAGGGTGCCAACTTCACAGTAAGTGAAAAGATTTTCTCATTAAAATGCAATTATCTCGTAAACTATTAGCTGCACAAAAAAATGTTACTTGGATTTTCGAAAGAACTCTTGGAGCTCTGTTCAGAACTGTGCTCAGAACTCTTGTACTTATTTACATTTTGCGGAAATTACCAAAGAACGTTTTCGATACGAAAATTTTTTCGAATTTTGTTGTTTTCTTCGCTAAATTCTGCAGAACTATTGAAATTTTGTACAAAGAACTCTAGAACTATGCCATATCTATCAAGAACTCTGAGAAAAATGTATATTTCTCGAAAAAGGGGTGCTAACTTCACACGACTCTGTTATCGCTGTCAAGACTGAACTAAGGTTCGTTGACCAGACGCACCGTGAATTCGCTCACGACTGCACTTTCGGGTGAATGACAGACCTGTGGACTTACTCGGTCTCTAATGACTCAGTGTTCTGTTCACCAGGTGTCATTACTGTGTACATTGAACACAGAAGGTGCGTAGCCCTTAGTGGCGTTCCAAGATGTATTAAATGGTTTTGCTGTCATAATACACTCGTAATCGTAGCGAGAGGTTATATTGTGTGCCTATGTGTACGGCGATTATACTGTTGGGTTCAGTCAATCTCCAGTAGTTTTCTTTCGTCTGCTTAATTCGTTTCACAAGTTCCAGACAGCCACGGCAGGGAGTTTCTGAACCACGAAAACCTTGATTGGCACAATTTGTAGTCAGACCACTGACTTTGACGTTTACAGTGGGCTTGTTGACTGTACGTTTGTGACTGTTTATCCGATGTGGCTGTCGCTATCTGACTATTATTTAATCTTGTCTGTTTAGGATAGTCCTTATGTAGGTTTTAAAGTAAATTATAACTGGTTCTCAACTGTGTGACCCTCACGGTCTGTGTTTTCATACCCAGGCGCCATACTGTTACTAAATGTGTTTGCTCTCGACGCTATTAAAAATGGTTCAAATGGCTCTGAGCACTATGGGACTTAATAGCTGAGGTCATCAGTCCCCTAGAACTTAGAACTACTTAAACCTAACTAACCTAAGGACATCACACACATCCATGCCCGAGGGAGGATTCGAATCTGCGACCGTAGCGGTCGCGCGGTTCCAGACTGTAGCGCCTAGAACCGGTTGGCCACTCTGGCCGGCTCGACGCTATTACTTGCTTACATTGAGGCACGTTTTTCCCTACTTGACTTGTTGGCGTATTAGTGTGCCCCTTTCATTTCAAAGGTTGTGGACTGTAAATGTCTCAAATTTCTTGATCTTTTGTTGGCGCTGTTATCTACTGAAATTTTATTGACCGTGTCATTAGCATTAATCTATTACTTTATGGCTCTAACCGATCCTGTTGTTACTTACAGTATTTGCCACTTACTTTCTCAGACTTAAAACTGGCAGCTGGCCGTTACCGCGGGTAAGCGGTTACGTGACTGATTATAGCCTCTGATATCTTTCTGCTTGAGGTAACCAGTGTTATGATCAGTTTAGTCAGAGCCTCCTAAAATCAAAATTCCGTACTGTTCCTCTTCAACAGTGTAAACAGATGTAGCTCACTGGTCGATTGTTTATCTCCTTGTACAATGGGCCCTTATTCCGTTATTTTAAGTGACTATTATGGCCTGCTACCTATCTTTTGCAGTGATTGACTGAAGTGACTTGTCTGTTTACGTTTACATTACGTAAATAAATCGATGATTTTTCTTAGGGATGGTTATTTCTGCTGGAAGTTATTTCTTCCGGTTCTGAAACGGACCGCTGGCCGTTAAAACAGTTAACCGTTACTTGTTATACTTGTCTAGAACATGATTACCTCTTAGATGAATTACTTAAAGTTTTTGTTTTGTTACTGTCATACGTTTGATGCATCCCTGGGCCTTGGCAGCGGGGGTGTAGCTGCGTTATGTCGACTTGTTTTTCTATTAGCTTTAGCGGAATATGATTAATTGTCATGGTATCTTATTTAAAATTTGTTAAAGAACTTGTCAAAGGTCAGTCGATCTAGAGACAGTTGTACGACCGTGAGTGTTGGAGAAAAATTGTTTTCTTGAATCTCTACCTTGTCACTGTATTTAACCTTTTGCCTAATGAGTTGTATAATAATTGCTACTAAGATTTCAATATTGATACAAGGTATATAGTAATTATTTTAAAATTTCCATGTTGATTAATCCTGTGTTTAAGGGTATTGAATTATATCTTTGGATTTAATGTGCTAAACACCTTACCACTCACCTCAGCCGCTTCCTACCACATCAAAAAGATCGATTCATGCCTCGTCTAAGAGGCAGAAAAAGTCCAGCAGCTCGTGCCAGAATTACAGTGGCAGGACGGCGATCATTCATAACGGCAGTTTATAGTCCCGCAATATTACTGCTCGCGTTGATCGGACTCCCATGAATGTCATGTGAACATGGAATTTTATGAGTTCGGGTGAACCATACTCAGTACCATGCGCGATCTCGGCGACCCTACGCGACTAGCCCGTGAGAGGAAAGACACACCGTTCGGCCGTGCAGGATACTACAACCACATGATGTACCCTTGAGTCAGAAAATGTGCAGGTCTGCAGAAGTATCCACTGGGACAGTGTGACGACATGGGGCCAGTTTCCACTGTACGTTCTTTTTTATTTATTTATTGGCCTTTAGCGTTAACCATTTAGCCAGAGAAGTGAATAACTTCAGATTTTGTATATCATATATACAGAACAGAATTAGAAATTACATTAATTCCAGATAAACTTCATGGTGCACATTGTGCAGTCACACACTCCGCACAGCCCTATATCACAAATTCACGCCCCGGATCCTTTGTGTCTGACTTAACTGGGTGTCTACTTCTTGCAGAAACCGGAAAATACAGATATAGTCCGTTGTGGACAGTTGTTGAAGGGTCCGTCACCGATGATTAGGGAATTACTGCTCTGATCAAGGCCTTAAAAAATTTGCGGCGTTGTCTGGCGTGAACGCCCTGGTAACACATGGTTGAGTTCTGTGTCCAACTGTGCTTCGATTGTGTCCCTGCTGTGTCGCGTCGCGTGCATTCGCACATAACATACGTGTGCGAGCTGTGTTCAGTCACCAATGGAGCAAATAGACAAGAATGTTGTTGTGGCTCTCGGGAAAACAAGAACGGGAAAGAAAGAACCATAAGCGGGTTCACCCTCTATTCAGAGCTAGAGAAGAAGAGGAAGAATTTCACGCTAGATCGGAAAACATCATTGCATCTGCTACATCTTCAAAATGTCATAAATTTTCTTTTCTTCTCTAGCATTTGGTGCGTTTTCCGGGGCTCACTCCTGGCTCTTATATGATCAGTCAGTGCAGTTGCCATATTGTTATCACCATTTCACGTGATAGCGAAGACACCTGGCTTCTGTTTAACTGGCCAACACACCTTAAAGTTAGAAAACTTACATGAAAGGAAGTACTGCAACCTACCGAGGATGGAGCTAGCTCATTATCCTCATTTTCTTCTCCATTTACAACATCATCGAGGGCACTCTAAACATTGGTAAAAGCCTCACGATTTTGAAGAAACGGCATCAAAAATAGAATTTATCTTCCAGTCTCAATTTCTTTATCTTCCTTGCAACCTGCTTTTGCTTATAAAATGCGACCTCATTAGCGCCGGATTGCTTCCGCGTTCATCACCTACAAGTAAGCAAAATTGTAGCTAACACGAACAGGAACACAAAACCTATAGTTACTGAATTTAAACTTCTCACTGATGTCCCTCCGCGTATTGGCATTGAAAGTGTATTGTCGTAATCCTTATGCGACAAGTCGTAGAGTTCTGGGTGCTGATGGAAAAAGTATTAAATCTCCACGTCCATATTTACGAAAAACACGGAGCCTAGTGTGTCAGAGAGGACATGTGCATTAGAGAGAGATTCGTAGCACTTCGGGGAAAGCCGGAAAGAGCCGAACACCGGATGACCGCCGACAGGTGACATATCGGCGCCTATGAGAGTTTCCACATGACGTACTGTGTTCCCGCTGCGCACCTCTCATCTGTTTCGGAAACGCTCGCCCGGTGGATGGCCTAAGGCACAACAGGCGCACGGCGTGGACAAGATAGCAACACAGTCGGCTATATGGTAATGAGGTATTTGAAACCTACGCAAAATGACTAGGAGTAATTCAGTCGCGATCCCATGCTTCATGACACAGTCTGAGCACAGTCGAAACACCGTCTGAACCCAGTACCCTATGCGGAAACCGGCCCATATGGATCCCCATATGACTGTCAGTTCAGCGATCGTTGTTACAGCTTCCCCTGATCCTGTAGCAGAGAGAAGTTAGCAAACAGCGCTGCGCCCACAGACCACGCTGGACGCAGAACCTGCTCTTTTCAGATGAACTTCGTTTTCGCATAACGCATCACGATAAACGTATCCGTGCGTGGAGACTCTGTGACGAAAGACCGTTGAAAACTGTTGATTCAGCCGTTCTTCAAGCCACCGAGCGACGAAACTGCAGCAGTGTCGGTCCCAGTACGAGTAACTGTATTCGTGATTTTATTTTTTTTCTACTCATGTACAGAGAGGTGACAAAAGTCGTGAGATAGCGATGTGCACACACGCAGGTGGCGGCAGTGACGCGTACACAAGGTATAAACGAGCAGTGCATTGGCGGAGCTGTCATTTGGTCTCAGATGATCCATGTCAAAAGGTTTAAGACACGATTATGACCGCATGACGCGATTTAACAGACTCTGAACGCGGAATAGTAATTGGAGCTAGACGGACGGGACATTAAATTTCGTAAATCCACAGCTCCAAGAGTGTGTGGAGGATACCAAATTTCAAGCATTACCTCTAACTACGGACAACGCAGTGACCAACGGCCTTCACTTAACGACCGAGAGCAGCAGCGTTTGCGTGGATTTGTCAATGCTAACAGACAAGCAATACTGTGTGAAATAACCGCAGAAACCAATGTGGGATGTACAAATGGTTCAAATGACTCTGAGCACTATGGGACTTAACTTCTGAGGTCATCAGTTCCCTAGAACTTAGAACTACTTAAACCTAACTAATATAAGGACATCATACACGTGCCCGATGCAGGATTCGAACCTACGACCGTAGGAGACGTATGGCGAACGTTTCCATTAGGACAGTGGAGCGAAATCTGGCGTTAGTGGGCTATGGCTGCGGATAACAGACCCAAGTTACTTTAGTATCAGAACGACATCGCCTGCAGCACCTCTGCTGTTGGACCCTAGACGACTGGAAAACAGTGGCCTGGTCAGATGAGTACCGTTTTCAGTTGGTAAGAGCTGATGATAGGGTTAGTGTGGCGCAGACCCCACCAAGACATGGACCCAAGTTGTTGAAAAGGCACTGTGCAAGCTGGTGGTGGCTCGATAATATTGTGGGCAGAGTTTATGTGGAATGCACTGGGCTCTCTGGCCCAACTGAAGCGATCATTGGCTGGAAACGGTTATGTTTTGCCACGTAGAGACGTTTCGCAGCCATTCATGGACTTCATGTTTCAAAACAACGATGGGTTTTTCATGGATGACAATACGCCATGCCACCTGCCCGCAGTTGTTCGCAGTTGGTTTGAAGAACATTTTTGACAATTCGAGAGAATGATTTGGACACCCAGATCGCCTGACACGTATCCCGTCTAACATTTATGGGACATAACCCGGCGGTCAGTTTGTCCATAAAATCCTACACTGGCAAATTTTTCGCAATTACGGACGGCTATAGAGGCAGCATGGCTCAATATTTCTGCAGGGACTTCCAAAGACTTATTGAGTCCATGCCACGCCGAGTTGCTGCACTGCAACAGTCAAAAGGTCAGACACGATATTTGGTGGTATCCCATGACTTCTATCAGCTCAGTGTGTAAGGATAGGTATTGTCTATTAGTAGCAGCCTACAGAGGTTGCTTATTAGTTGAGCCACACCACATCATCTCCAAAGTACTAATAGGTTGTACTGTTGCACAGAACGTGTATTGGTGTCTGGTGGTCCATGCTTGGGTCTAGTCAGTTGCTGATCATCGACATACATAACTCCTTTTAACAGACGGCATAGAACGTTGTCAGACTTCATTCGTCACGAGAGCTCAACACCATTGGTGATGGTACAATGCAGATGATCACCTCTGGTTCGTATAGTTGTTACTTTGGACAGCAGCCGCTACACTTGAGAACGATGGCTGTGCCCTGTCTTCGAGGAGTCCATGACACCATCTTTAAACGAGATAATGCAGGTCTAGATGTTGGCCGTGTCAGCCTGATTTACCTCTACAGAGAGGGTGTTGGACCGTTGCCGTGACCAGCCCATTCTCCCAGTTCCTTCCCCACTGAGAACATCTGACCATGGTTTGCCGAGAGATTGTCACACCACCACTTGCCAGACAGTAAGAGTGATAATCTCTGGGGTACAGTTAGAGCAGCGCAAAATAACGTACCTGTATTTATCATCCAAAGTTCGGTCGACTCAATGCCCAGCCTGACTGTGCCTATGCTTCTGCCAGAGGTGCAGCTGTTTTTACTGAATTGGGATTCCTTATACTCACATACCAATTTAAACACATTCTTCCTGCTATACAATATACACAGAATAGCTAAGATTTTGTTATCTGTTATCCTCCCCGGTGTTGCAAGTTACAAGGCCATCACCGCACGAAATTACTTGTGCACTCAGTAAGATCTCAGTTAGCCTATCACTCAAGCTAGGGCCGCTCGCAGTGTGCCAGAATCCACGTCTGCTCGATGTATGGGCTACTTGTAGGCCGGGGCTCAGACTGTCTCGGTTTCTCCGAAACACCCGGTACAGAGTGACATTTCATTTGGTATTGTGGTGTGGCATTTTTCTGTCGCCACAACTCTCCTCGTTTCGACAGAGTATGGTGTCAGTGCTATTCATCCATCACTATAATGCTCATGGTATGATGGGCATTCACAGGTCCACTGGCTGTTCACACAATAAAAGAAAATCTAGCGATCTATCGCCATAAGCCTTTAAAATGAATGGGAATGACAAGGGTTGAGAATCATCAATCTTTATTACGCAGACGTATAAAAGATGGCTACTAAAAATTTGTTCTATGAAACGATATTACAGTGCCATGCAGAATGAATTTGAAGATTTAGCTTACAATTAAAAGGCAAAAAATTACAATGTTCTATAGACGGGACACATTGTTCTGTATGGATACGAACTCTTTCTGCCAGATTTGCGGATATGGAGCACTTGAAGAAATTCACAGCATGAATAGCAAAATTGCTGAAGTCGCACGTGTTATTCCATTGTCAGTTGTAACAGTTTTCAATAGAACTGAACGAAGAGTGTGGATATTTTATTATATAATTCTGAAGTACGTTGGTTAAGTCAAGGAGCATGTCTGGAACTATTTTTAGACTGAAATTAGCTATTGTTGAACTTATGAAGGATAAAATGCAGAAACAAAATTAGAAGATCGAGAAAGGATTTCAGAACTGGCATTTTAAGTGGACTTTTGTGCGCGCTTCCCACGGTAAATCATTGAAAGATGAGAAACAACTTATTTTTGATTTGATGGGGATAGATTTTAAAGGAAAATCGCAATATAGAACGGAAAAATTGTGATACACACAGTGCTGTTTCCTAAGCACAATGGCGTTAAAGAAAACGTGAGATTTGATGAATTCATTGTGGCCTTGAAAGAGATACGATAATTTTCTAAATGTTTTGAAGGCGCTGCTAACCTTACACCTTTCTTCGGGCTATTTTCGAGAGCATTTTCCGTTTCAACTGAAAGCAGCCTGACTGACCTGCAATGTAATTTCAGTTTTGAAGACAAATCGTTTTACATTAAAACTGTCCAGGAAGTCTACATTGTTTTCCTCAGGTAGTTTCCACGTCTCCGTGATGAGGTTGCAAATGTTTCAATATTGCGATCATGAAACTAAATAAATCAAGATTACATGGCAACCTGAGCGCGAAAATCTGTGAAATTGTTTGTTTCGTCTGTATGCTGACAGTCTGTACCCGATTAAAATCATACACGTGTCTTCAGTGCGCCAAAAACAGTGAAATTAAACTGAAAATGTGTGTTTGTGTCCCTTCAGTGGGTCAAAAACCATGAAATGAAACTGAAAATGTGTGTTTGTGATCTATGTTGTTGAGAAATGTGAAACATAAAACCAATCTATGCGGTATTACTGCATTGCCATTTAAATGCTGCGCATTTCCAGTTTCCCCACTCTTCCTCTCCTCATGCTGAGATTGTCTGCTGTGGTGGTGGGGGAAGTGTGCAGTAAGGCTCAGTGCTATACTGCTATGGCATCACGCTAGGGCATAACTCAGGAGCCAAATTCTCGGCCACCCCTGACTTAAGCGAAACGTGCTCCTCTTAGGACGAAATAATTTTCTGTGAAAAGTACAGGTTTGTTCTTGTACTATGTATGAACAGAAATAAAACGTATTAACCAACAATGTATTGCTGGGCTCAACACGTTTTTTAAAAATTAATAAAACAGTTTACTGTGTCAGGCACATATTTATTTTTCCACTGTACGTTTCGAAGGCTCACACCACCAACTTACACCATCTTCAGGTGGAGAATTTCGTAGCTACATTGTTGGTGTTGGTGAAGAGCAGAGACAAATTTTCACAGTAGTAGATGATGTGCACTGCAGCTTATGTTGCGTCTTTTTGCTGGAAGTAGAGGCAAAAAAGTGATCCATATCACGACTTAATACATTTGCTCTTCACTGCACATTTGTTTATACTGTCGCTTCGTACTTTTGAAGTGACAGTGTAAACAAATATATAGGCAAGAGC
Organism: Schistocerca serialis cubense; assembly: GCF_023864345.2. Classification (NCBI taxonomy): domain Eukaryota; kingdom Metazoa; phylum Arthropoda; class Insecta; order Orthoptera; family Acrididae; genus Schistocerca; species Schistocerca serialis. The sequence continues at coordinate 216,249,269 of NC_064645.1, forward strand.
ACATACAACATGTCGTGATATGTACCATTTTCTCGCCTCTATTTCCCGTAAAAAGACACAACATAATCTGCATTGCACGTTGTCTGCTTCTGTGAAAAGGCGTCTAAGCTCTTTACAAACACACTAGCAACGTAACTACACAATTCTACAACTAAACACGATAGTGTGGGGCAGTGAAGCGCGTAGTGGAAAACTAAATATGTGGCCGACACAGTATACTGTATTATTTATATCTGACAGACGCATCCCTCGTAATGCCATCCTTTATAGACGAAATATCGCCGTTCTCAAAATCTCACGACTCAAGCTATAACACAACGAAAACATGACAATCGGATAGATACAGATACGCAGTAGTGGTTAGATGTAAATACTGCACAAAGAAGGTGTGCATTATTCAAGTTTTTGCTAGCTCATTAATTATAATACAGAATACAGAAAGTATTATAAAATATAACACGTAATATATACACAAGGTTTACAGTTACCAGACATTAAACACATAAAATTCACGCTGGTACATTAATTGTGCAATGAAGCAATTCAGTGGCATTTCTATGTGCAACTAAGTGTAAAGAGCTTAGATAAGACACAGAATAAGCCAGTTCCATTGCTGCAAGCATTAGCTTCACATTCAGTATTGGACATCTGCAATATTGTTTGCATTCAAGCGAACAGAGCATTTTCCGAACTTTTTTCTTTTTTTTCAGTTGCCCCGTCCTCTTTTTGTGCATTAAAGTCTTCAGGGAAATTTATGTTCAGATGAGAATTTCGGTACCCTCTAGCAAGTTTGCTGCGGGGCCCTATTCAGCAACGAGCAAGATACTACAGGGCTATTACAAATGATTGAAGCGATTTCATACATTCACTGTAGCTCCATTCATTGACATATGGTCACGACACACTGCAGATACGTAGAAAAACTCATAAAGTTTTGTTCGGCTGAAGCCGCACTTCAGGTTTCTGCCACCAGAGCGCTCGAGAGCGCAGTGAGACAAAATGGCGACAGGAGCCGAGAAGGCGTATGTCATGCTTGAAATGCACTCACATCAGTCAGTCATACCAATGCAACGACACTTCAGGACGAAGTTCAACAAAGATCCACCGACTGCTAACTCCATTCGGCGATGGTATGCGCAGTTTAAAGCTTCTGGATGCCTCTGCAAGGGGAAATCAACGGGTCGGCCTGCAGTGAGCGAAGAAACGGTTGAACGCGTGCGGGCAAGTTTCACGCGTAGCCCGCGGAAGTCGACGAATAAAGCAAGCAGGGAGCTAAACGTACCACAGCCGACGGTTTGGAAAATCTTACGGAAAAGGCTAAAGCAGAAGCCTTGCCGTTTACAATTGCTGCAAGCCCTGACACCCGATGACAAAGTCAAACGCTTTGAATTTTCGGCGCGGTTGCAACAGCTCATGGAAGAGGATGCGTTCAGTGCGAAACTTGTTTTCAGTGATGAAGCAACATTCTTTCTTAATGGTGAAGTGAACAGACACAATGTGCGAATCTGGGCGGTAGAGAATCCTCACGCATTCGTGCAGCAAATACGCAATTCACCAAAAGTTAATGTGTTTTGTGCCATCACACGGTTTAAAGTTTATGGCCCCTTTTTCTTCTGCAAAAAAAAACGTTACAGGACACGTGTATCTGTACATGCTGGAAAATTGCCTCATGCCACAACTGGAGACCGACAGCCGACAGCCGCACATCCATCATGATGTTCGGCATTTCTTAAACAGGAGATTGCAAAACCGATGGATCGGTCGTGGTGGAGATCATGATCAGCAATTCATGTCATGGCCTCCACGCTCTCCCAACTTAACCCCATGCGATTTCTTTCTGTGGGGTTATGTGAAAGATTCAGTGTTTAAACCTCCTCTACCAAGAAACGTGCCAGAACTGCGAGCTCGCATCAACGATGCTTTCGAACTCATAGATGGGGACATGCTGTGCCGAGTGTGGGAGGAACTTGATTATCGGCTTGATGTCTGCCGAATCACTAAAGGGGCACATATCGAACATTTGCGAATGCCTAAAAAAACTTTTTGAGTTTTTGTATGTGTGTGCAAAGCACTGTGAAAATATCTCAAATAATAAAGTTATTGTAGAGCTGTGAAATCGCTTCAATCAATTGTAATAACCCTGTATATGTACCCCCTTTCCGGTATGGCGACTGGGTGCCACTGACAGGTATGTGTGGAACTAACAAGGGAACATTCCCAGTTCTATATAAACGATCTTGATTAAACTTGACCCATCTGTAGATGGAGCAAACTAATGCAATAAGTAATTTTTCGTTTTTGCCCAGTTTAAATTTTAAGTGGCAAAACGCACCCCGAAAGGTAATTTGGCATATTAGATTTAAAGGGAGTATCTTCAGAATCGTGATACATTAAAAATGCTTCACATAAAAGCTGAAGTGTAATTAACGTTCTTGAAACCTGTATAATCATCTTTTACAATAATCTGAAATCTTGCCAAATATACCACCATTAATTATGAAAAATTAAGATTTTGTTGCAACACAAAGTAAAGGAGCTGTCACACTACATCCATCTGTGTGTAATAAAGCTGGTTTCTGAAATACTATTTTTGGAATTAATCTGTACACAAAGTGCTGTCGGAGTATTTTCAACAAATCTGATTAGTATATCTAAAAGTTCATTATTATTCTCAATACAATGAAGGAAAGAACTGCAATACCAAAAAAGAGACATAAACGAAATTCGTGTTTCTACAGCTGAATATGTACATTCAAATTTCGTGACAGTCGCATAAGAATGGCGCTAGTAGCGCCTGTATGAGGATCAACTCAGGTTTGCTTTAAATACACGTAGTAACGGTCGTGAGCGTTAATTACCTTTCAGATTGAGCATGATGAGTTGGTCTTGGTGAAGAATGCCTTTAAGGCGACAAAGATGCCATTATCAACACCTCACAGAGATCGAAAGAGGCCGTGTATTGAGGCCATGAGAAACTGGGTGTTCCTCCAGCGATACTGCAGAAAGACTTGTCAGGAATGTAGCCACTGTGCATGATTGCTGGCAGCAGTGGTCACGAGAATATACACTACTGGCCATTAAAATTGCTACACCAAGAAGAAATGCAGATGATAAACGGGTATTCATTGGACAAATATATTATACTAGAACTGACATGTGATTACATTTTCACGCAATTTGGGTGCATAGATCCTGAGAAATCAGTACCCAGAACAACCACCTCTGGCCATAATAACGGCCTTGATACGCCTGGGCATTGAGTCAAACGGAGCTTGGATGGCATGTACAGGTAAAGCTGCCCAAGCAGCTTCAACACAATACCACAGTTCATCAAGATTAGTGACTGGCTTATTGTGACGAGCCAGTTGCTCGGCCACCATTGACCAGACGTTTTCAATTGGTGAGAGATCTGGAGAATGTGCTGGCCAGGGCAGCAGTCGAACATTTTCTGTATCCAGAAAGGGCTGTACAGGACCTGCAACATGCGGTCGTGCATTATCCTGCTGAAATGTAAGGTTTCGCAGGGATCGAATGATGGGTAGAGCCACGGGTCGTAACACATCTGAAATGTAACGTCCACTGTTCAAAGTGCCATCAATGGGAACAAGAGGTGACCGAGACGTGTAACCAATGGCAGCCCATACCATCACGCCGAGTGATATGCCAGTATGGCGATGACGAATACACGCTTGAAATGTGCGTTCACCGCGATGTCACCAAACACGGATGCGACAATCATGATGCTGGAAACAGAACCTGGATTCATCCGAAAAAATGACGTTGTGCCATTCGTGCACCCAGGTTCGTCGTTGAGTTCACCATCGCAGGCGCTCCTGTCTGTGATGCAGCGTCAAGGGTAACCGCAGCCATGGTCTCAGACCTGATAGTCCATGCTGATGCAAACGTCGTCGAACTGTTCGTGCAGATGGTTGTTGTCTTGCAAACGTCCCTATCTGTTAACTAACCTAAGGACATCACACACATCCAAGCCCGAGGCAGGATTCGAACCTGCGACCGTGGCGGTCGCTCGGCTCCAGACTGCAGCGCCCATAACCGCACTGCCACTCCGGCTGGCGATCCGTTACAGCCATGCGGATAAGATGCCAGTCATCTCGACTGCTAGTGATACGAGGCCGTTGGGAATCAGCACGGCGGTCCGTATTACCCTCCTGAACCCATCGATTCCATATTCTGCTAACAGTCATTGGATCTCGACCTACGCGAGCAGCAATGTCGCGATACGATAAACCGCAATCGCGACAGGCTACAATCCGACCTTTATCAAAGTCGGAAACGTGATGGTACGCATTTCTCCTCGTTACACGAGGCATCATAACAACGTTTCACCAGGCAACGCCGGTCAACTGCTGTTTGTGTATGAGAAACCGGTTGGAAACTTTCTTCATGTCAGCACGTTGTAGGCGTCGCCACCCCCGCGCCAACATTGTGTAAATGCTCTGAAAAGCTAATCATTTGCATATCACAGCATCTTCTTCCCGTCGGTTAAATTTCGCGTCTGTAGCACGTCATCTTCATGGTGTAATAATTTTAATGGCCAGTAGTGTACGGTCGCTAAAAGACCGAACTCCGGACGGCCACTTGGGACTACGAGAGGGAGGACCATCGTGTTCAGCGTGTATCTGTGGCGCATCGCACTGCATCTGCAGCAGCAATTTGAGTAGCAGTTGGTACCACAACAGTTACTCAATGAACTGTTACAAATATGTTACTCCAAGGACGGCTCAGATGCAGACGCCCTGTAGCGTGCATTCCACTGACTCCAAACCATCGCCATTTGCAACTTCAATGGTTTCAAACGAGTGTTTATTGGAGGGCAGGGTCTATTTCTGTTGTGTTTTCTGATGAAAGTTAGTTCTGCCTCGTTACCAAAGATAGCAGTGTATCGGTTAGACGGAGGCCAGTAGAGGACCTGAAAACGACTATCTGGCTGCTAAACTCACTGAACCTACACTGGGTTTATGGTCTAGGATACGATTTCATATGACAGCGAGAGCACTCCCGTTGTTATCCCACGCACACTGACTGCAAGTTTGTACGTCAGTCTGGTGATTTGGCGCCTTGTGCTGCCATTCACGAACAGCATTCTAAGGGATGTTTTCCAACAGGAGAACGCTCGCCCACATACCGCCGTTGTAACCCGACATACTCTGTAGAATGTCGATATGTAGCCATAGCCTGCTCGATCGCCAGATCTGTCTCCAGTCGAGCACATATGGGACATCATTGGATGACAACTCCAGCATCATCCACAAACAGCATTAACCGTCCCTGTACCGACCGACCAAGTGTAACAGACGTGGAATTCTATCCCCCTCGTGGACTGGGTGTTGCGTTGTCCACACCATATTTCATCCTCATCACCGGCAAGCAAGTCGTCCAATGTGGCGTCGACTGGAATAACACTTGCACTCTGCGGCCAAACCTCCCTGGCCAACAATGCCATGTGCTCATTTCCATTTTAGTCCGCGGCTCTTGGTTTAGTGGCTAGGGTTGCTGCCTCTGGATCACGGGGTCCAGGGTACGTTTCCCGGACGGGTTGGGGATTTTCTCTGCCCGGGGACCGGGTGTTTGTGTTGTCCTCATCATTCGTGATAGTGGTTGGATTGGACAGTGTAATAAAAATTGAACTGTGAAAAAATTGGGACTTTGAACAGGCGCTGATGACTACGCAGTTGAGCGCCCCTCAAACCAAACATCATCATCCTCATGCACTACTCTCAAAACGATTCATTCACATCGACCACCCCAAGAATTTTTCTCCTGCACCAGAAAAGAAAATTCTGTCAGATATATTTTGACGTGATCAGACATTAGTTCATCAGACTCTGATGCTGTCACAAGAACATTTGAAGCTTCAAACAGAGATTGTCAAACTCTAGCTTGAAACTCTCCATTACTTCCTTTTAAAACTATGAAAAATGGGCGGTCAATGCGCAAAAACTGTTTCGAGCATCGTACCTGAAGACAAGGAACTTGTTAAGCTGGTGATTCCAAAAGACTCTACGATAAAGGTGCAGCCTGCTTTCGATAATGGAATAACTTTGTGAGAAGTTTTTCAGATCAGGCTGTGCTGAATGATTATGATGTAAGTCTCCGCTTGAGAAACAATGTAGTCAAGTTGTTGTCACTAATGCATAATAAATTATTTTCGTCAAGCTTTTCCAGTGTGCTGAAATATGCCTGGCACAAATCAGGATATTTAGAGAATCGCCTTCCACAGGCTGAGAATCCTGCCAAATTCAGTTTCATATTGTGTTGTCCATTGCGTGTATTATGTGAAGAAATTATGTTCATTTATGTAAACAGTATAAAAAATATTAAACTTTAGGTATTTCTTTTTAGATAATGATTGTTGTAGTGATTTGTATCGTAATACTGACAACGTGTTACTTACTACTTTCAATTTAGAAAATGAACAGTCGCGAAAAGAAAAACTAGAAAAAAACATGAATTCAAATAGCACAATAACAATTTAAAATATATAAGAAAAACAAAAGGAACAAATAATTAGAATAATAATGAACACTTAGATATTTTAATTACGTACATTGAAAATACTCCAACAACACGTAGTGTACAGGTTGGTTTTCAAAAATAGTATTTCAGAAACCAGCTTTATTGCACATGGATGGATGCGGCGTGAAAGATCCTTTAATTTACGTTGTAACAAAAGATTTCATTTTCCAAAATTAACTAATGGCGATTGAGATTCTGCAAAATTTTAGATTCTTAAAAAAGTTGACTATACAGTTTTCAAGAACGTTAATTACATTTCAACTTTTATATGAAGCACAGGTTTTATATATCGCGGTTTTGAAGATATTGCCTCTAAACCTAACGTACAAAATTACCTTTATAGTTGTGTGTTAGCCCGTAAAACTGAAACTGGGCAAAACCGAACCCACTCGACATACCACCAAGTTTCATCAAGATCATTTATTTACAGCTGGGAATGTTCCCTTGTAACATCTATCCAATTGATTAACACAATATTCGTAATCGATCTATTATTCTTATCCTATCTACTCTGTCGTGTGCACCCCAGCCAGATTAGAGTGCGCCGAACGCGATACTGTCTGGACAGGCGCACGATTACGGCTTTCCGGTTTAGTGACAGCACCACTTGCATGTCCCACAGCCACTAAACACCATTAGAGTATATTAACAATATAGACTGTTAAACATCCTGGCTGGTTAAAACTGAGTGTTGGAACGGGACTCGAAACCGGAACGTTCACTTTTACTTTCGCTGGAAAATCTTCCCCTCTCTATGTAGGCATTGCTTTTAAACTGCTTTCGCAGCTGTAACAGATGACAGACCAAATCACCGCCTTAGTTGCGTGTTTTACGGTCAGAATGATGCAGTCGTGATGAAAATTTTCTCCTGTTCGACGGCGCACATGCTGAGATTTCTTAGTTAAAATTTCGAACTTGCTTTCATCACTGACGCATACCTGTAAAAATCAAGAAACATAATTAATATACTATGAAGAAATGGACATAGATTATATAATATCGTAAATAATAGTTTTAAAGTTAAATTACCGATCTCCAGAAGTCCACGTATTTATCACACCACTATTTAGCCCACTTCAGACGTTTGCTTTCATTGTGGCTGTTGACGTTGGTTTTCTAGTGTGTCGACAGGCCTCGAAATCATTATCCTTCAACTTTCTGCGAACAGTGAGTTAAAATGCATTCACATTAGCCTCTTCCAATTGAGATTTTATGTTTCTTTATTGCAAATTTGTTTCCTAGGCAAGTTCTTTTGAGAAATCTTTCTGGCCTTCGGTGAAAACTGGTTTTCTTCCACATTTATTCTTCGTTCTGGGGCTCAGTTCTTCACTTGAATCAATTTTCTTCTTTATGCACCTCACGCTAGCGTCTGACATTTATAACCTTCGTGACATTTCTCGATTGGAAAACATTTTCGTATTAACGAGAGCTTTGACATCAACTGTTAATCAACTGTGATGTCGATATTACGAAACTGATGATCAAAGCGAACAAAGCATTACACCAGTCACACGCGAGAATGCCACTGAACAGGTCCTTTCCTGTTCGCTGTACTCTGCACATTGATGCCTACAATAAGACAACAATCCAATGTCACGTAGCAACAATAGATTTAAAATTCAACTATGTAATAAGTGCTCTGAATAACTGTCATAAATTTTCCGATTAATCGCTTTAAATATAGTACTTAATACGTAATTATTACTAATAACATCTAAAATGTGCAATGCGTCTAATAATTTGGCCAGGGACTGTATATGCCTCTGTAGGATTCCTAGTATGTCTTAGATTATTCTCACGATTCCTGTGTGAGGTATACCATGGTGGCAACATAATGGCAGCACCGTCTTCTTCGAATATATGTTCTCTAAATTTATAATTCAGAAACAATAAAATACAATGAAAGCCAGTGTGGAGTCTCCAATGAAGCAAGCGCGGGACGTCACGTGACCCGACATGAATGCCATTGGTTATTGGCGATGGGCCAGCTTGACTTTACACCAGAGTTTGACTTGAAAGTCTACGTGAACAGACTTCAAACCGAGGTAAACCTTGTTGGGACCAAAAAGTGAGAACTTTCAACGCCGTTCTCTCTTCAGCGTCAGCACAGTTTACCATTTTCAGTTAATCAACCTGAGCTTCGTCTTTCCTAAATCGGTGATTACATAATTATGTAGTCGCAATTCTGATGGATACTACATATGGCGCAATTTTTAGTCTTTCAGCTTGAAATTTTGATGATAGACTTGTGAAAAATCGGAAAAACGTATAGCTTTTGAGGACAATCGGGTGATCGTAAGGTATCAAAACGACTGTTTACAATTATGGCTGGATACCGCATTACAAGCCACATTATTAGGTCGTTTGTTTTGAAACTTTGAAAACCGACTAGTGAAATATCCGAAAGTTTCAGCATACATTTTGACAGCAATTGGTCGATAGTAAGGTAGTCAAATGGCTGTTCACATGCATGACTGCATTTCGCGCAACGGGTAGCAGTTTTGGATCTATTGTTTTGAAATTTTTAAAATGAACTTGTGAACCATCCGAAACTGGCCGTATAGATTAAGTCATCGGACGATCTTCAGATAGCTAAATGGAGCGTCAGTAGCATAAGTGGATTCGTGCTATGAGAGACTCGTGAGACACTCAGCACGTTCAGCTCCAGTTAGTAATCATCTCAACCCAAGATAGCCCGTTTCATAAAGAGTTGACCCCCAACCTTGTTCAGACCGAGTTGGCAGGAAAAACTAAACGTTCGACTTCGTTTGTCACGTTGAGGTCTACTCGTGTTCTAATTTCTGGTAACCAAGTTTGCGACCTGTTTGACTCCAATTTTGTTTCTTATATGAAACTGGCAATCAAATTGAAAACAATTTGTTTACTGTCTGATATTCAAATATCTGATGTCAAAGCCATATGTTCCACCGATTTCAGTTTTCTCTTACAAGCTAAATAATCAATATTAACTGAATTTCCTAACATATCAACCAGTTTTTTTCTTGCGGGCAGTTCATAATCTGCGATCTAGTAGTCAAATGCCTCGACACAAGCATGAATGGCTACCGCGCTGCTGGTCGCAGTTTCGAATCTTTTAAGATGGTCATACACTGGGAATTTGCTGTAATGATATTTTGGTAATATGACGATCTTAAGCTAGACAAATACCTCGTCGCTAGCATTAATGGGTGCCGCACTACAGACTGAAATTTGAAAACACACTCACCTCCATTGGTTATTCTTGTTTCGGGATCAGTTGACTCTAACTGTAAGTCATATGCGTCAATATTAACCCTTAACTGGTCCGGTGAAAAAAAAAAAATTGCATTAAAACTCTAGTGGTATCTGAGAAACCTCAATGATTGAATATAAGATGTTCTCACAAATAATTGCATTTACTTGTCAAATAATATACATGTGAATGTGTAATACATGAACTATGTATATACATAAATTATGTGTGATTACATAATTAAATGGTACATGTAAAATAAGTCATGTTATTTTGCACAGTCTGGGCAAATACATACACTGTGTTCCAAACAAAGCAACCTATGAGACTTCAGACAAGAAAATTTGTCTTTCTGTCTTTTTCTCGAAGGCACAACTGACAACGCCCCTTTCTGACGCTTAGCTCTGGACTCCCCACTCCGTCTCCACCTCTATTTTTTGCAACAACCTGCTCTAGCTCCCTTGAAAGATATCTGGTTTCGCGTCTATCCATATGCTCTTTGATAAGTGCCATGCCTAATGAAGTCAAAAATTTCCTTCTTGGCAGCTTCTGTGCTGTTGAATTACGCTTGCAGCATGACACAATAGCATCGTTTACACCAGCAATGACCAGCATTGCGAAGAAAGTAGCCATAGGCCATCTCCTTGTGTCTCGAAGAAGTGTATGTACCACACAATTGGTCAAGGGTATCCACCCCACCCTTTGTCTCATTGTAGTTGGTTATCATTTCAGGTTTTCCATAGTCTATTATCTTCTGTTCGTGATGCATGCTAGACAATAAAATAACTGCTTTGTTCTCCTTCGGAACATATGAACAATGCGTGAGGTCTGCAGTATGTCCAAAGAGAGTAGATCCAATTTGTCTAGACTGGCTAGCTTTGAATTATTGTGGAAATTCACGTTTGTTGGCTCTCACTGTTCCCAGGATGGTGAGCTTCTGTGTTTTCAATTTCTCAGCAAGTTCAGTGGAGGTGAACCAATTGTCAACAGTCACATTTCGATTTGTCCCTTTGATGGGTTCAATTAATCGCAGCACTGTTAGCGTTGGCACTGACACGTTTCTGCGAACTTCACTTTCTGAACCAATATAAATGAAAGCGTTATTCATATACAAGTCCCTGGAATCTGCAAGGCATAGAACTTTTATTCCATATTTATTAGGTTTTTTTAGGCATGTACATTTTAAAAGGGCATCGTCCCCAAAATGGTACCAGCATACTGAATACAGTTATGGATGAATGCATTCCAAATTTCACGAATAGGGCCAAGTTTATCTGTTTTCCTTCGCTCTGCTCGTGTCTGGTCACAGTCAAACCGCTAGGCTGCAAGAATGAATAAGAATCTCTTGACACTCATAGTGGCCCGGAAGATCTCTCTGCGTGTACCATCTGAAGCAAAAAGGCTAGAAACATCTTCGTTTTCTGATTTCAATACACCTGCCAGGTATAACAGTCCTACCACTGTTTTGGTGTCAATCATATCAACATCACCCAGGAATGATGGCAGAGGTTGTTTATACATGCTTCTCATTTGACTGATTTTGTCATTTGAATGATTCACTATAATTTGTAGCATGTACACTGCCAAGTACCTAAAACGTCATTGTCACGGACATCCTTTGCAGCTCCACGAACACCTGGCCATCTGATAGCAATGTTATGTGCACGTGTACATCCAAGTGCAGGGGGATTCTTGCTCCACTTGAAACATTTATTCTTCCCATAGAAATAGTTGGAATCACAAGTGGTCACACAATCTTCTTCCTCGCTGACATCAGTTTCATCTGAGATTTCCGAGGAAGATTATAACTCATTCTCAGTGATATCACTGAGAGTTGGGTCATCCAGTAGACGCTGTATTTCTTCGTCTGTCAAACGCTTCCTCCAAGCCATGGCACCGTAACTCCTGCAAATATTACAAAAGTTTAGAGCAAAAAATGGGAGAAAGTTTCCTAGAAAATGTTCACCTTAATGGAAAAAACACCAACGTTAACGCTCTGGCGGGGTCGCTCACACCCCGGACTGCTCCCAACAGACGAACCGTTTGCAATGGCGCGCGCAGTCGTCTACAGACCATTAGAGACTACCAAAACCGCCAGCGCCATCTGTTGCCTAGATATAGAGGTACGCGTAGAAAAAAGTCCTGGGGTCTGTCAGACCCCTTTAGACTAGTTAAGGGCTAAGCTGGCATGTCACGTGATCTCGGGACAACAATATTTTTGCTTACTTTAGGGTTCGAAGTTTATTATATTTCACGTATTTTTGGGGTTTTACCATTTGTTTATTCGTAACAACAGTGATGAACCATTATTATTGCTACAAGTGCAAAGAGAAATATGTACATGGAAGGAGAAAAACTATGTGTTGTATGAGTACTTTGACATATTGTGCTGTTTTGGCTACATTTTGAATAAATGTTTTAAATCTGTTGTTATGTGTACAAAATTCTTTGGTCATTTGCTGCAGTTATTTGTAATGGCGAATTCCATCTTGGTGTTCATGCGCATAAAGGTAATTCACAACCCTCAACTTGAAAAAATGTTCTCTCTCTCCCTCTCTGTCTGAGTGTGTGTGTGTGTGTGTGTGTGTGTGTGTGTGTGTGTGTGTGTGTGTGTGTGTGTGTGTAGGGGAGGGGGGAGAGAGGGTAGTGTTAATAATTATTTACTTGCCTGTGGAGAGGGACAAGTATCGTAATTATTTTTAATACTTGTAATAGTGTTTGATTTGTCCCACTTGTTACTTATTCTGTTAAGTTGTGGGACCTTGTTCATAGAATGCACTAAATACATACGACAGAGTTTTATTAGTAGGCAAAATTACATGCTAACCTGCAAAAGAGACAAAATACACAAAAAATAATCGAAAAAGGTGGTAATGAAACAGGATGTATCATCGCCAATTTGCGGCAAATTCGATGTTTTTCGAAACTCTTTGAAAGGCACATGACAGAAAAATATATTCGAACAGATTCGACAATACGATAAAGTACCAAATAAAACCCAAAAACAGTCACGGCTGTCCTAAAAACAACAGGTCCGAAAAACCGAAATGCCCTATCATTTTGCTTTTCGAATCTAGGAGCCGATTTTATTCCAAGTATAGAATGGAAATTACTGTGGTGTCTACAAAACACCTACACCAAATCCACAGGACCTACAAAGGGAATATGTCTGCACCAGCGATGTAATAACATTCAAAATTTACCAGTCGCATGATGGACAAACCTACTCCGTCCCGAGATCACGTTACCACGGTGTATGTTGACAACACAAAATTACTGTCCACCGCAAACACACCCTTTTTACATGGGCCCCCCAAAACCTGATTTCGTAAACCGATTTCCCTATACCGCTTCTGGGTGGTCATATAAGCACTCCAAAATCGATTCTGGAAATGCGCATCTGGTTGACGGTTTTCCAATTCCGCAATGGATTTTCGCTCCCACGTAAACGCAACAAGTTATGAAACGTTTATGGGCTGTCAAGTTTCGTCTTGTTTTTAAAATTTTTTGGCTAATATGGACGGAGTGGCTTTTAGTACAGCGAAGGATAAGTAGAAATATGGACAAAATCTGTTTCTATCTCTTCTAACTGAAGATAAACAGCGATTGTGCTTACTAATTCATAAACTGTAACAGTTGTTTACCAGGCGCCATATTTAACTGCGTTAGCAAATCTGCTTCGGACCTTTACATGTAGACAGGACAGCGAAAACCGGTTTCCGAAATTCGGTTTTCGTCTTTCGGAAGATGTCGCATGTAAATGTAGTGACAGTTTCAACACTCTCAGATGCACTGGGCTCTTGCAACCAAAATTTTTCTTAATCAAACATCGAAGTCGAATGTGCTTTGTCGATATGAACTCCGAAAACAATAAAAGTTGCAACCGTTTTATAGCTGGAGCGAGGCTATAGCGTTCCAGGCGGTGAAAATAGCAAACATTCATATGTGTCGTAAGGATAATGTTGGTTTTTTATTATTTTTCTACATAATTAATGAAATAGATATTTTACTTTTGCGTTCCATGCATTAGTAAATTACCATGAGACCTGGATTATCGGGAAATATATGTAAAAACAGCCGAATCTAATTGATTCAGTGACATAAGCCACAAATTATTCACGAAAAAATACTTTCGAATAGCTGCGTAACTGCATCTTATTCTGCTGAAAGCAACAGATTATAAACACATGCTTCATCCATGAGAAGCATATATTTCTGTAATTGTCTGTTACAATTATCATGGGCATTTTCCTTGCCGCTAAAAAATTCTGAATGATTCATCCATTCTTGCACTTCACTCTATTTTCAAATGCCTGAAAATATGTTTGTAAATGTACAGTTGAACTTTCTTATAATGACATCGGTTACAATGACAACTCGGCTAAAACGTCGTGATTTCCTCTTAAGGAACATACATTTGATCCTTGCTTAATAAGACAAATGCATATGCGTGCACCTCGTTTATGACGTCATTTTCAGCCTGAGTTATCAACAAGGTTTTCCAAGAATCACGTCTGTCGTCAATTTGGCCTCGAAGATCCCCCAGTCGAAACGCATTGGAAGAACAAGGAGAAAATTGTTACTACGTTTGAACAAAACGGGTCTAAAACTAAGTGGTTACGTAAAGCTGAACGGAGCGACGTGGAATAAGCGCTGCTTAAATGATTTGAGCAATAGAGAAGCATCAATGTAAAAGTAGAAAAATTTACCAAGAAATTAAAAGATCAGGAATTTCTGTTCAGCAGCGGCGGCTGGATTGACTGATTCAAGCAACGTCACGGCGTTTTTTCGGCAAAGTGAGCGGTGCAGCCAACAGTGTGAACACTGAAGCAATCCAACAGTGGCTTACTATGGTGTGGCCTAAAATTCGTGAAGGATAAACAGACTGTGACGTCTTTACTGCCCTGACGAGACTGGCATTTTCTTTAAATTGACGACTGACAAAACTCTGAAATTCAAGGGCGAAAAATGTGTTAGTGGCAAGTTATCTAAAGAACGAATAACAGTTCTGGTTTGTGCTAATGCAGATGGAACTGAGAAGAAGGGAAATCAGAAAATCCTACATGCTTTAAGCGTGAAAAAATCTTCCAATGCACTCCAATGCTAATGAAGTCTTGGATTACCTCCAACCTCTTTAAAGCTGAAATAAGACGTTTGGATCGGGTGCTTAAAGACAGAAAAGGGAAATACTTGTTTTTGTTGACAACTGCCCAGCACATCCTGCACTCCCTGGTCTTTTTTTTTCCTGCAAATGCGACAAGCTTATTGTAGCTCATGGACCAAGGAGTAATTAGGAGTCTGAAATGCCACGTCGTAAGCTCACATTACTGAAAATTATACAATGCATTGAGAAAATGCAGGATTATTCTATTACACTGTTGGATGCGATCAGATGCATTACCGAAGTTGGGAGCTGGGTCACAGCCCAAACTAACAAGAATGTTTCTACATCTACATCTACATACATACTCCGCAAGCAACCTGACGGTTTGTGGCGGAGGGTACCTTGAGTACCCCTATCGGTTCTCCCTTCTATTCCAGTCTCGTATTGTTCGTGGAAAGAAGAATTGTCGGTATGCCTCTGCGTGTGCTCTAATCTCTCTGATTTTATCCTCATGGTCTCTTCGCGAGATATATATAGGAGGGAGCAATATACTGCTTGACCCCTCGGTGAAGGTATGTTCTCGAAACTTTAACAAAAGCCCGTACCGAGCTACTGCGCGTCTACCCTGCGCAGAGTCTTCCACTGGAGTTTCTCTATCATCTCCGTAACGCTTTCGCGATTACTAGATGAGCCTATAACGAAGCGCGCTGCTCTCCGTTGGATCTTTTCTACCTCTTCTATCAACCCTATCTGGTACGGGTCCCACACGGCTGAGCAGTATTCAAGCATTGGGCGAACAAGCGTACTGTAACCTACTTCCTTTGTTTTTTGATTCCATTTCCTTTGGATTCTTCCAATGAATCTCAGTCTGGCATCTGCTTTACCGACGATCAACTTTATATGATCATTCCATTTTAAATCACTCCTAATGCGTACTCCCAGATAATTTATGGAATTAACTGCTTCCAGTTGCTGACCTGCTATATTGTAGCTAAATGATAAGGGATCTTTCTTTCTATGTATTCGCAGCACATTACACTTGACTACATTGAGTTTCAATTGCCATTCCCTGCATCATGCGTCAATTCGCTGCAGATCCTCCTGCATTTCAGTACAATTTTCCATTGTTACAACTTCTCGATGTACCACAGCATCATCCGCAAAAAGCCTCAGTGAACTTCCGATGTCATCCACAAGGTCATTTATGTATATTGTGAATAGCAACGGTCCTACGACACTCCCCTGCGGCACACCTGAAATCACTCTTACTTGAATCTCAATGAAGACAAGTGTAATGTGCTGCGAATACATAGAAAGAAAGATCCGATCCCTTATCATTTAGCTACAATATAGCAGGTCAGCAACTGGAAGCAGCTTCATGACTTTCCGTCATGCGGGAATCACAACTGAAGGAATAAACTCCGCCGAAACTGAAGACAAGTCCGGTGACACTGATAATCTACATTGTTGCCAGAAATCAACTGTGATGTTCACAATCAGTGCAACCACGAAATGTATGTACCAATAAATGACCTTGTTACAACTGAAGCCCAAACTGAACACGAAATTAGGCGGCAGAAGTGGTCGTGCGGTTAAAGGCGCTGCAGTCTGGAACCGCAAGACCGCTACGGTCGCAGGTTCGAATCCTGCCTCGGGCATGGATGTTTGTGATGTCCTTAGGTTAGTTAGGTTTAACTAGTTCTAAGTTCTAGGGGACTAATGACCTCAGCAGTTGAGTCCCATAGTGCTCAGAGCCATTTGAACCATTTTTTTTTTTAACACGAAATTGCAAACGAAATGAAGAATCAGGGCCACCATGAAGTGAGTGAAGGAGTTGATGAAGAAGAAATAAATAAAGTGCCTATACCTATTGTGAGTGACGCTTTAGAAGCCATTAGAATTGTGAACATGTTCAATGAAGCTTGGGGAGAGAGCAGTGAAATTGCAAATGAAACAATGAACATAGAACGTAATTTGGAAAGTGTTATTGGGCAAATAGGTAGCAGAGTAAAATGACATTTGGCGAGTACTCGATGTACTGCTGTATGTACTGTGTTCGAGTGAATACTGATGCAAAATAAAACAAGGAGAGATAAATTCGTTCTTTTCCATCTGCCACCGCTATGTACTGAATACACAAATCACAGTTACAACGATACTCGTTTATAACAAAATAATTTTCAAATGGCTCTGAGCACTATGGGACTCAACTGCTGAGGTCATTAGTCCCCTAGAACTTAGAACTAGTTAAACCTAACTAACCTAAGGACATCACAAACATCCATGCCCGAGGCAGGATTCGAACCTGCGACCGTAGCGGTCTTCGGTTCCAGACTGCAGCGCCTTTAACCGCACGGCCACTTCGGCCGGCCTGGTTCAAATGGTTATGAGCACTATGGGACTTAACAGCTAAGGTCATCAGTCCCCTAGAACTTAGAACTACTTAAACCTAACTAACCTAAGGACATCACACACATTCATGCCCGAGGCAGGATTCGAACCTGCGACCGTAGCGGTCACGCGGTTCCAGACTGAAGCGCCTAGAACCGCTCGGCCGGCAAATAATTTTCAAGGTCCTTTGAATGTTGTTATAGCCAGGCTCTTCTGTAATTACTTTTGCTTCAACAGCGAATATGTTGAAGATTCTTCCTGTTTGTTGCGCAGATGTGGCAACAATTGTGGAAATGAATTCTCCTGTGTTGCGAAACAGTCTTATTAGTTTTGACATTTTATTATCACGTCTATGTGGTATTCCCTTCCGCTGCAGATGCGGTGGCTTATTTGATCCGTTAAGTGGTATTGTAGGTATCACATCACATTGAATTTTCAACGTTCCACATTCACTAATTTGGCTGGAAGTGTAGCGAACATAACTTGGCATTGTTAAGTAGATATAGGCCTACAACGCCTTTTTGCAAAAGATCGTGTCTTCTGGTGTTTACTAGCAATTTGGTGTTCTGAAAGAAAACGAAATTCTTCAGTAAATACCTGTACGTTACAAGAGCCTTGTATATAAACAGTCCTCCAGTGTACCGTTCCAAACCTTCCAGGGTCCACACGAAACTAAGGAAAGACAAATATATTTCATTTCGTAGTTATTGTCAATTTTACGGCAGTAAATACGCCCCCTGTTATAAAAACCACGTTTCAGATAAATATAAACCATACTATTCGCACTCTTCCGATATCGTATTCATTAGCGTAGTTTGCTGGCCGCTTGGCGCGCTACTATCGCAAGGGGTAGCAAAAACAAGATTGAGTGTCGCGGTCTTTATTCTCATGGAGTAAAAAAATAAGGGAGCTGGCACTACACACTTACACTGTACGTTGTTTTGAAGTCAGAATGGGCGGGGCCTGCCGCCAGTTTAAGCAGCCCAAAACATAAGCAGACTACTGTTTACGATTGTTTCTTGTTCATTATTTCTGTCGTGTGCACACAACAGTTGTTTTAAATACTAAAAATTATCGTGGTTTAGTGCGCTGCTTCCCGACCGCGAAGGCGTGCCGGTCCCCAGCACGAATCCGCCCGGCTGTTACGTGTCGAGGTCCGGCGTGGCGGCGAGCCTGTGGATGGTTTTTAAGGCGGGTTTCCATCTGCCTCGGCGAATGCGGGGTGGTTCCCCTTATTCCGCCTCAGTTACCCTATGTCGGCGATTGCTGCGCAAGCACTGTTCAAAATGGTTCAAATGGTTCTGAGCACTATGGGACTCAACTGCTGTGGTCATAAGTCCCCTAGAACTTAGAACTACTTAAACCTAACTAACCTAAGGACACCACACACATCCCACGCAAACATCTGGGATTACACTCGTCTGGTTTGAAACTTTCCTGGTGGGGGAGAGGGGGGAGGGGGGAAGGGGGGAGGGGTGGTTAGGGGGCAGGGGGGGGGGGTTAGGGGGCAGGGGGTGTTCACTGGGGGCCGTACCGCACAATGACCGTAGGTTCGGAGTAGAGCGGTGGTGGGGTGGGTGGACTGCTGTGGCTGTTGTGGGGTTGTGAACCACTGAGGGTTGTGGCAGAACGAAGCCTCTCCGTCGTTTCTAGGTCCCCGGTTTCAGTACATAATACGACGCAGTTGGTCTCGTTAACGTAACCTGTTTTTTGCTGCTATATTTCGGATAACCAGAATTAGAAGGAAGTGATGTGAAAAACACGCCTTCCTGATCCGCTTAATTCCACTTTCACTGTATCAAATGAAACTGGATAGCAAATAAAACTGGAATTCCGAAACCAATGCTTGTTCGCTTCCTGGTATCGGTACATTTTCAGCTTTCAACTCGTATGCACAACATTTTTAGTGTGCACGTTCGCTAAAAGACTCACCTGCGTGTTCTTTGCTAGCCCATTAACGTGTGCTCGTTAGCAAAGTGAATCATTGTTGAAATGTCAAATAAGCAGAACTGCGTAGAGGTATACCTCCATGCAGAATAGGGTTCTTGTTTTATTAGATTATTATTGCATTAGTCTCACTGTAGTTCACCCATCTTCTCACTTTGGCATCTTACCCATGATGCGTCATTCAGTGTGTGGCCAATAATAGCAACTTAAGGGGTAAAAAAAATATATATAATTTTTTAAACATCTTCCAGCGTTGTGGAATGATATAAATGTGAGTAAGGTATTGGTCTCACACACTTAAGACCCCATAAATGGGTGTATTGCTTAAACATGTATGTGAGTAACTGTTTAGTAATGATAGCCTAACCTGTGTAAAATGTAGGCCTACCTTTCTAACAAAGCCTTTTTGCTTCTTTTCGCGGAATATTTCTCGCCAGTAACTCAGTCAGTTTTTCAGGAATAACCGGGCATACCACAATTGGAATGTGCATCTACTTTGATCATACGCTTGATTTTACTTCTGAATTTCATTTTGAGGTTTTCAGATTATATAAGGCTATACCATCGTTTGTTATACACCAATAGTAATTTACTTAGTTTCATGTTCCATGTACCATTTGCATGATAAATCGTAATGATATGGAACGAGTCATAATATATATTTGTATATAATATACACTTCTGGAAATGGAAAAAAGAACACATTGACACCGGTGTGTCAGACCCACCATACTTGCTCCGGACACTGCGAGAGAGCTGTACAAGCAATGATCACACGCACGGCACAGCGGACACACCAGGAACCGCGGTGTTGGCCGTCGAATGGCGCTAGCTGCGCAGCATTTGTGCACCGCCGCCGTCAGTGTCAGCCAGTTTGCCGTGGCATACGGAGCTCCATCGCAGTCTTTAACACTGGTAGCATGCCGCGACAGCGTGGACGTGAACCGTATGTGCAGTTGACGGACTTTGAGCGAGGGCGTATAGTGGGCACGCGGGAGGCCGGGTGGACGTACCGCCGAATTGCTCAACACGTGGGGCGTGAGGTCTCCACAGTACATCGATGTTGTCGCCAGTGGTCGGCGGAAGGTGCACGTGCCCGTCGACCTGGGACCAGACCGCAGCGACGCACGGATGCACGCCAAGACCGTAGGATCTTACGCAGTGCCGTAGGGGACCGCACCGCCACTTCCCAGCAAATTAGGGACACTGTTGCTCCTGGGGTATCGGCGAGGACCATTCGCAACCGTCTCCATGAAGCTGGGCTACGGTCCCGCACACCGTTAGGCCGTCTTCTGCTCACGCCCCAACATCGTGCAGCCCGCCTCCAGTGGTGTCGCGACAGGCGTGAATGGAGGGACGAATGGAGACGTGTTGTCTTCAGCGGTGAGAGTCGCTTCTGCCTTGGTGCCAATGATGATCGTATGCGTGTTTGGCGCCGTGCAGGTGAGCGCCACAATCAGGACTGCATACGACCGAGGCACACAGGGCCAACACCCGGCATCATGGTGTGGGGAGCGATCTCCTACACTGGCCGTACACCACTGGTGATCGTCGAGGGGACACTGAATAGTGCACGGTACATCCAAACCGTCATCAAACCCATCGTTCTACCATTCCTAGACCAGCAAGGGAACTTGCTGTTCCAACAGGACAATGCACGTCCGCATGTATCCCGTGCCACCCAACGTGCTCTAGAAGGTGTAAGTCAACTACCCTGGCCAGCAAGATCTCCGGATCTGTCCCCCATTGAGCATGTTTGGGACTGGATGAAGCGTCGTCTCACGCGGTCTGCACGTCCAGCACGAACGCTGGTCCAACTGAGGCGCCAGGTGGAAATGGCATGGCAAGCCGTTCCACAGGACTACATCCAGCATCTCTACGATCGTCTCCATGGGAGAATAGCAGCCTGCATTGCTGCGAAAGGTGGATATACACTGTACTAGTGCCGACATTGTGCATGCTCTGTTGCCTGTGTCTATGTGCCTGTGGTTCTGTCAGTGTGATCATGTGATGTATCTGACCCCAGGAATGTGTCAATAAAGTTTCCCCTTCCTGGGACAATGAATTCACGGTGTTCTTATTTCAATTTCCAGGAGTGTATATTTGTAACTATGTCTCCATGCAGACCATTTATTGATTTTTACGTTTTTGATTAAAGACAGATGATAGTCAGTAATTCCTACCCATCACCAGTTACACATTACAATAATAGATAATCTTCCGCGGAATAGGGTTTATCAGAGAGAAACCTTTTCAGTCTAGTTTCAACTTTTGCTTTGCTGTGTGTCAGGCATTTTATATCGATGGGTAAGTGATCAAAACTTTTGGTTGCAGCATTGTGAACCCCTGTTTGTGCTACAGACAACCCTAATGTGGCAGAATGAATATCATTTTTTTTCTTCTGATGTTGTGGTTATGTTCCCGTTGAAGTGCAGTGGATTATTTACAACAAACTTTACGAGGTAACAAAAATAGCCGGTCTCTGTGTCCGAGTGGTTCTAGGTGCTTCAGTCCGGCACCGTGCGACTGATACGGTCGCAGGTCCGAATCCTGTCTCGGGCATGGATGTATGTGATGTCCTTAGGTTAGCTAGGTTTAAGTAGTTCTAAGTTCTAGGCAACTGATGACCTCAAATGTTAAGTCCGATAGTGCTCAGAGCCATTTGAACAATTTTTTGACAACAATAATATGAACGGGGAGATCACTACTCATACGCTGAACACAAGGCAGACACGACGAAGGGAGTGTTCACATAAATTTTTAGCCAAAGCCTTTTTCAGAAAGGAAGCCAAGCACACACACAATCATGCACGCGAAACTCGCGCACACATGACAGCTGTCTCCGGCTGTTCTAGCCATAATCTTTTTTTTTAAATGGGGAGGAAATGTGAACAACGAATAATAACTATCGGCGAGAGGGATTTAGGGTATCAAATGCTGCCCTAACAACCACCGCGGTTACATAGCTGTGTCTTGCGCGGGGACGAGACCGTTGACACAGTGGGGACGGATGTCGGAGCGTTTGCGATTTGGAAGGCAATGAAAAACACAGGAAAGACTAGAAAGTACGGACACTGAGTGAAGTAAGGCAAATCTAAAGTCAAATGACAGATAAAACCACTACCATAAAAGTAAACAATGTAACAAAAAAAGGTTCAAATGGCTCTGAGCACTATGGGATTAAACTTCTGAGGTCATCAGTCCCCTAGAACTTAGAACTACTTAAACCTAACTAACCTAAGGACATCACACACTTCCATGCCCGAGGCAGGATTCGAACCTGCGACCATAGCGGTCGCACGGTTCCGGACTGTAGCGCCTAGAACCGCTCGGCCACTCCGGCCGGCAACAATGTAACAATAATTCATGTAATCAAAAGAAAATATTGCTTAAATTGCTCAACTTAACGAATGAAATGTGAGTCCTTTAGGCTTCAGATTACGATTGGATCGATTAGTACATCCGTAAATAACGGAGGATGGCATTTTTTAATGAAACAATTACGTCTCCACAGCACCCAACACGGTCGAAACTGGGCACGGTTACGTCACGGTGACGTCAATGGGAAGCGTCGCCGCGGTGCACTACACGTGTTTACGGTGAACTAATGTTTCGGGCTAGTTAAGGTGACGGACAACTGCTTCAAGTTTGTGACATAATGACACCTCCCTTCTCTTTTTACCTCCACAATTGGCCGCGCAGGTTAGCCGTACGGCCTAGGACGTCTTGTCACGGTCACGCGGCTCCCCTCGTCAGAGGTTCGAGTCCTCCCTCTGGCATGGGTGTGTGTGTGTGTGTGTGTGTGTGTGTGTGTTGCCCGTAGCATAAGTTAGTTTAAGTTAGATTAAGTAGTGCGTAAGCCTAGGGACCGACGACCTCAGCAGTTTGGTCCCTTAGTCCTTAACACAAATTTCCAATATTTACCACCACAATTACGTTAGACAGTGACAAAATCCGTTCTGCAAATCTGAATACTCACTCCAGAGATATTTCTCCTACTAAGAAAGTCGATCGTGTAAAAGAGCCGGCTGGGTGGCATTGCTTGGACCTTTTAGCGCCAAAATTTACCTGAAGAAGCGGACGTAGACAGTACGCTAGTGGGTAAGGCCACCTGACGGTACTGAGGAAAGGCCCAGAAGCGAGCGTAATAGCTGCCAGCCGACCTTGACGGGGGCGATTACGAAAGCACCTGGCGAGCGTGCGACTGGCGGTGACTCAGAGCTTCCGCCGCCCCGCAGGGTCCGTAGCAAACGGGCACGAGGCCTTCCAGTCGCCGCGCTGCGATGCGATGCGGACGTCCGCTAGTGCCAGCTCGTGACTCCGGCCACCGTGACAAAGATGGCCAGCTGGGCCTAGCAGGTGCAGAAGTACAATTACAGCACGGCGCTTCCCGATCAAAATGGACAGCAACAAAAACCATACCGGGTTCGATTCCCGGCGGGGTCAGGGATTTTCTCTGCCTCGTGATGACTGGGTGTTGTGTGATGTTCTTAGGTTAGTTAGGTTTAAGTAGTTCTAAGTTCTAGTGGACTGATGACTTCAGATGTTAAGTCCCATAGTGCTCAGAGCCATTTGAACCATTTTTGATCATTTAGAATGAACATGGATGAGCCAGTCACATAGATAACACATCAGAAAATTCTCCCTAAAATTTTAGGGAACAAATTGGACATTGCACAGAACCTGAAAAGTCACACCACATTCGTGTTGTCAGCTAAAATAGAGGGAAAAATATCGATAAATCAGCTGTTGCTCTGTTGCTTGAATATAAAACGTCTACCTTGAGTCCGCAGCTCGTGTTCTAGTGGCTAGTGTTGCTGCCTCTGGATCACGGGGTCCCAGGTTCGGTTCCCGGCCGATTTAGGGATTCTCTCTGCCTGGGGAGAGGATGTTTGTGTTGTCCTCATCATTTCATCAGCATCATCATTCGTGTCTGTGGTTAGACTGGACTGTGAACAAAAATTTACTGCGTAAAAATTGGGACTGTACGGGTGCTGATGACTGCGCAGTGAGCGCCCCACAAACCAATCATCATCATCAGAATCATCCTTGGGGTGCGTGAGAAAAGTAATGAGACTGACAACACAGCAAGCGATCTGGGAACGCTGTGTTGTTCTGCTTGTGCGGACTTGTTCGTTCATCCCTCACAGATGCTCAGTCCAAGGTTCAGCTCCATATGGCTATCGCGTGATTTTTGAGAATACTCGCAGTGAAGTTGTGTTATTGTTGTGAGTTACGAAAATGAAACAGCGGAATTTAGAGCAACGTTATGCCATCAAATTTCGTGTTAAACTTGCTGAAACCGCGAGTGTGACTTTGAAAAGTTGAAACAGGCCTATCGGGAACAATACGTATCAAGAGCACAACTTTTTCACTGGCACAAATCATTTTTGGAAGACGGAGAACAAGTTGGAGATGAACCTCGCCCAGGGGACCTTCAACTTCAAAAACCGATCAAAACGCCCACCATGTATGTGCTTTTGTGAGATCAGACTGACGCTTAACTCGAAGGATGATTGATGACCTGTTAAATTAAACACTTCCACCATACATTAAATTTTTACCGAAGATTTGCACATGTGAAAGGCTTAAACCAAAATGGTGTCAAAAAACCCTACATCTGAGTACCAGGACAATCGAAGAATGTGAGAGGACTGCCAATGACCACGAATGGTTCAGTCGTGTGAACACAGGTGATGAATCCATTTTTGAGAATGATCCTGACACAAAATGGCAAAGTGAGGAGAGGCACACTGAGACTTCTCCTCGACTGAATAAATCTCGAATGAGCAATTCAAAGATCAAACTAATGCAGATTTGCTTTTTTCACATTAGGCGCATTGTGCTTAAAGAATTTATTCGTCCAGCACAAGCTGTCCACCAAGCGTTTTGCAAATGTCCTTGAAAGGCCTAGGTTCAAATGGTTCAAATGGCTCTGAGCACTATGGGACTCAACTGCTGAGGTCATAAGTCCCCTAGAACTTAGAACTACTTAAACCTAACTAACCTAAGGACAACACACACATCCATGCCCGAGGCAGGATTCGAACCTGCGACCGTAGCGGTCGCGCGGTTCCAGACTGTAGCGCCAGAACCGCTCGGCCACCAGCGGCCGGCAAAGGCCTAGGGAAAGGGTGAATCGAATGAGACTAGACATTGCAGACAAGTGTATGCTGCATCATGACAATGCCCAATATGACATGGCAACTGCCATCACGGTAGTTTTGAGCTCAGAAGATTGTTCCACAATCCCCTATTCACCTCATCTGAGTCCTTGTGTCTATTTTCTTTTCCCTACACTGAAAAATGTCTTAAGAGGAAGACATTTTTGGACTCTGGAGAACATTCAAAAGAATGTGACAGTCGTGTTAAAGGCCCTCCCAGTCGAAGACTTTCAGTGCTGCTACCAAGACTGGGACAATGACTCCACCGATGTGTGTGTGCTGAAGGGAACTACTTTGAAGGCAACAATACTGATGTTTCAAAGAAATAAAAACTTTGGTACATAAAAAATCAATCTCATTACTTTTTTACACACATCACAAGAAGTGGCACATCATAATCAGTGTGCCACAAGCACCTCTCATTGGAGGACCTCCTCGCCAGAACAAGGGAACAGGAAGTCATGTGTCATAGGACTGTGCCCAATGAAGACAAGTGAGAAGAACCTCATCACTCATCGCATCTGTGTGGCTGGGCACAGCTTATTTCCCGTCATTTTCAACCACTCTTCTTTTCATCTACGCATACCTCCACAGTGAAGTGCTAGCATGTAGGGGGATGGCACTCCAAACTATTGGACTCTGGTTACAGTGAACGTATTTCACTTCCTAATGAAACCTCATCTACAAAGGCAATTCAAAAACTACAGAGTAGGATTCTCATGTCTGAACTTTGGTTACAAAAATCTTATTTCGTTTTCCAATGTGACTTCTAACTTCTCTACAGAAGCCGGAACTGCCTTTGCATCTTACTGCCAATCTACACTTGACAGAATGTCAAACATTCCACAATGCATTGCAAACAGTGGCTTTTGCAGAGGCCCTCAACAGAATGGGATATCTGTGTAGATGTTTTGTGGGAATGAAGTGTTGAGCAGGGGCGGTGGAGATGTCATCCACTCATCTCTGTTCATGCTATACTATAACACTTACTAGATTTCGTGCTTGTCTCTTCTTAGTCTCCTTTTTTCCCTTCTGCTGTGGCCAGCTAGGAAACACTCAATGATTTCGGTTACTTCTCATTTGCTATTTCCTTCCCTACAATCTTTTTTTTCATTTTTTTCATCGTGTTTTTTTTTTCTTTTTTGAGACAACTTCACACCTGTTCTTGTACTCCTTCTGCCTTGGAATCCTCCCAAATTTAATGCTTTCCTTCTGAAAATATGAGGGATCAGTCCAAAAGAAATGCACAACGTATTTTTTCAAATATCCAACTTTTGTTCTACATCTTTGCTATTCATGCAGGCTATAGAAACATTCTACCTCATTGTATTAAAATTTAATTCAACCTGTTTCCACAAGTCTTACACCGGTTCCCGTGAGATCCCGAAGTTAAGTGCTATCGGCACTAGGATGGGTGACCATCCAGGCCACCATGCGCTGTTGCCATTTTTTGGGGTTCACTCAGCCTCGTGATGCCAATTGAGGAGCTACTCGACCGAATAGTAGCGGCTTCGGTTAAGAATACCATCATAACGACCGGGAGAGCGGTGTGCTGACCCCGCACCCCTCCTATCAGCATCCTCCGCTGAGGATGACACGGCGGTCGGATGGTTCCGGTAGGCCACTCGCGGCCTGAAGACGGTGTGGAATGTTTCCACAAGTCGCGCTGCGCTGTTGCTGCACTTCATGTTCATCCAAAACAGTGTGCTGTAAAAGAGTTCCTGTGTTGTGATGACGACACAGTGACAAACATTGACAACAGACTGAAGGTGCATGTTGACCAGAGAACAGTTCGTTGTTGGACAATCAAATTATCCGGTGAAAGTGTGCAAATGACGACAGGCAAAGGTTAGTAAAAATCCTTGCATCTATGAAAAGATCTATGTGCAGAGCATACAACATGTGGGTGTCTGGAGCCCGCTCTTCTTGCGACCGTACATTCTCGTAACCACCACTGATAGTAATCATATACAGCGGCTACGTTCCTGCCAACAACCACTGCCATACTTTAGCAAAAACTCTGGTTGAGAACCTCATAAAATTCTGGTCCTGTATAAAATAACTTAGCGGGTCTAAGGCTCCCATCCAGTCACTCATTGACCAGTCTGGTGAGGCAGTTGAAGATAGCAAAACGAAAGCTGAAATTTTAATTTTCGGATTTAACCAACCGTTCATGCAGGACAATAGTACAAACAGTCCTTGAAGTAACCGATTTGTAACGGTTTGTTGTGTCACTATGGCTACAATTGTTGCTCAAATTGCTGCTGCAGATGCAGTGCAATTCGCCAGGGCCACATGCCAAACGTGATGGTCTTCCTCTCAGTAGTGCTATGTGAGCATATGGAGCTCGGTCTTCTTGCGATGGTACATTCTCGCCCACTGCCAGCAATCATGTACAGTAGCTGCATTCCTGGAGAGTCTTTCTGCAATATCTGCATCCAGCTTCTTGAAGCCCTATTACATGACCTCGTTCAAACTCAGTGGTATTTTGATAATTAAGCTTTTTCGCTTTAAAGGCGTTCTTGACTAACATCAACTGTCCAATCTCAAAGGTAATTAACTCTTAGGACCGTTACAGCATGTGTTTAAAGCAAACTTGATTTGGATCCTCATAGTGGCGCTTCTAGCACCACTGTTTATCAACTGGCGCGAAATTTAAATATGAGGGTGAGTCAAATGAAAACCTTAAATTTGTAATAACAAATCGAAATTTCGCGCCGTTATCCTGTAAGTTGGTAAGCGTGCTACAAACAGCGTGCAAAATGGCCTCTAGGTGGCAGGATAGTGCAGATGCACACATACCGTCGCAGTGTCAGTATAAAGATGGCCGCCTCAATTGCGACTTGCCCCAGGGAAGAACAGCGTCCTGTTATTCGGTTTTTGCGTAGTGAAGGTGTGAAACCTATTGAAATTCATCGACAAATGAAAGTTCAGTACGGTGATGCATGTTTGTCGCAGCAGCAAGTCTACAAATGGGGTAGGAAGTTCGCAAATGGTGTGACGTCAGTGGAAGATGCTCCTCGTCCAGGTCAGGCACAACGAGTTGTGATTCCACAGAACATTGCAGCAGTTGAAGCCATAGTGAAGGAAAACCGCCGAGTGACACTGAATGACGTTGCGGCATGTTTACAGATTAGTCATGGGTAAGCACACCACATTGTGCATGATGTGATCCAGTTTCACAAAGTGTCTGCAAGATGGGTGCCATGGCAGCTGACTCCTGAAATGAGAGAACGACGTGTTGATGCTCGTGAAGAACTTCTTCAGCGCTTTGAACGAGAATGTGATGGCTTCCTTGAAAGAATCATTACTGGGGACGAAACGTGGGTTCACTCCCACCAACCGGTAACAAAGAGAGCGAGCAAGGAATGGCGCCATTCCTCATCACCATGTGATTTCCATATGTTTGGACCACTCAAAGACGCAATAGGAGGAAAGAAGTTCCGTTCTGATGAAGAGGTACGCCATACGGTGCATGAGTGGTTGCACGACCTACAAAAAGAATTTTTTTCTAAAGGAATCTACGCACTTTGTAAGTGCTGGAGGACTTGTATTGAACGAGGGGGAGATTATATTGAAAAGTGATACAGCTTTGTACCACTTCTGCACAATAAATAATATTTTAAAAATTTTTTAAGTTTTTCATTTGACTCACCCTCATAGATGTCACCTTTTAGATGTAGAAACAGACCTGTCAGCTTTCATTTATGTCGCACAACACTTTCTTGGTTTTATAATTCGTTTTTTCACCGGTCTATCTGGGTGTAACGTTGCAAAGTGGTATGAAATGGAACAAGCAGGTGGGGATTGTGGTAGGGAAGGTGAATGGTCAACTTTGGTGTTCATTGAGAGAACTTTAGGAAAGTGTGGTTCAACTGTAAAGTAGACTGCATATAGGATGCCAGTGTGACCCGTTCTTGAGTACTCCAAGAGTATGGGGATCCACATTAGGTCAGATTAAAAGAAGACATCAAAGAAAGACAGAGGTGGGCTGCTAGATTTGTTCGAACAACATGCAAGTGTTAGGAAGATGCTTTGAGATTTCAGATGGGAATCCCTGGAGAGAAGGTGATGTTCTTATCAGGAGCACTATTGAGAAAATTTAGACAACAGGCATTTGAAGCTGACTGCAGAACGATTCTGCTTCCACCAACATAAATTTTGCGTATGGCCCACAAATATAAGATATGAGAAATTAGGTCTCATATGGAGGCATATACATAATCATTTTTCGCTTGCTTTGTCTGTGAGGGGAACAGGTAAGGAAACGACTAATAGTGGTACAGGATACTCTCTGCCATGCATCCTCATCTTTTCCTGTTGCTTATACTGCTTTTATGCTGTGGATTTCTAATTTTTTTTATTTTTATTTTTTTGACATAGCTTGTACTTAATTTCTTTTCCCAAACATATTTGAAGATCTGTTTTGTTTAAGAGATCATTTTATTGATGTATTCAATTTTCGTCCACAAGAGAGTGCGGATATCTGAAAGTGAAAAATGGTATATTTTTTACAATACCTGGAAGAAGAATGTACATTGAAGCTCCAAAGAAACTGGTATAGGCCTGCGTATTCAAATACAGAGATATGTAAAGAGTCAGAATACAGGCAGCAGTGCCTATATAAGACACAAGTCTCTGGCATAGTTGTTAGAGCAATCACTGCTGCTACAATGGCAGGTTATTAAGATTTAAGTTTGTACGTGGTGTTATAGTCGGCACATGAGCGATGGGACACAGCATTTCCGAGGTAGCGCTGAAGAGGGGATTTTCCCATACAACATTTCACAAGTGTGCCATTAATATCAG
Source organism: Schistocerca serialis cubense (assembly GCF_023864345.2). NCBI lineage: Eukaryota > Metazoa > Arthropoda > Insecta > Orthoptera > Acrididae > Schistocerca > Schistocerca serialis. Next base: position 216,279,453 of record NC_064645.1, read on the forward strand.
GAATCCGGCAAAACATCAAATCTCCAACATCGCTGTGGCCAGAAAAAGATCCTGCAACAACACAACCAACGACGACTGAAGAGTATCGTTCAATGTGACGAAAGTGCAACCCTTCTGGAAATTGTTGCAGATTTCTATATTGGGCCATCAACATGTGTCAGCATGCAAACCATTCAATGAAACATCATCAATATGTGCTTTCAGAGCCAAAGGCCCACCCGTGTACCCTTGATAACTGCACGACACGAAGTTTACACCTTTGCTGGGCCCATCAACAATGACATTGGACTGTTTATGACTGGAAACATGTTGCTGGTCAGATGAGTCTCATTTCAAATTGTATCGAGTGGATAGCTGTACATGGGTATGGAGATAACCTCATGAATCCATGGACCCTGCAGTCAGCAAGGGACTGTTCAAGCAGGTGGGTGTTCTGTAATGGTGTGGGGCATGTGCAGTCGGAATGATATGCCTTTGACAGGTGACATGTACGTAAGCATCTGGTCTGCTCACCTGCATCCATTCATGTCCACTGTACATTCCAATGGACTTGGGCAATTCCAGTTGGCCATTGCAACAACCCACACGTCCAGAATTTCTACAGAGGAACACGCTTCTGGGTTTACACTTCCGCTGACCACCAAATCCCCAGACATGGACATTATTGAGCATATCTGAGATGCCTTGCAATGTGCTGTTCCACCCTCTCGTATTCTTACGGATTTGTGGACAGCCCTGCAGTATTCATGGTGTCAGTTTCTTCCAGCACTACTTCAGACATTAGTCAACTCCATACCATGTTGTGCTGTGCCACTTTTGCATACTTGCGAGGGCCCTACATAATATTAGGCAGCTGTACCAGTTTCTTTGGCTCTGCAGTGTATAAGAAAACAAATTGATGAAACGATTTTCATTAAATAAACTTTCTTTAAAAACTGTGAAAGTCAGCCCTAATGAACACTAAGTGCAGTTTATTTGACATTATTTGGTACTTAGAAAGAAAACAAAGCTCTATAGATAAGGTAAAAAGGTTGTATGTATTGTCTTCTGAATATTGTTTGGTGTGTGATTATTAATATATTTTCTTTAGCAATTAAATGTCGATGTTTTGAAATGTTTGAATGCCACCCTTGTTAATGTTTCATGACTCAGCAGTTTACTATGCAAACTTTGTCAAGAACAGCCATTATTAATGTTTTCTTTATCCATTAATAAATTTTATAATTGCTTGTTCCTTAATGTAATACTATCTCCCAACTCTTTGTATCGTGTATAATATCTCATAACTTCTCTTCCATCGTTCAGTGTTTTAAACACACCACCATTTGACACTGCTGTTGCCTTCCCTTCTGTTTCATGTGCACTCCATTGTCACTGCGAACTGACATCCCTCCCACCCCCCTTTTGCTCTCCAGTAGGAATCATTTTAGCTAGTTCTGTGCTCTGAGGTGAGAAGACTCCCTTGATCAATTTTTTATTGCTGTCACAAATTATTCCAATTAAATAACACCAGAGTCTCACCCACATGATGCCAATGTCACACTGACACAACACCTAATATGACAACATGACAACAGTATTTACACCACCACAATGCTGACATCAGTCATGCTTTGCTATGACCTGGCCTTGGTATACACACATGTTGCAGTTTCTCTGGAACCATAGCATTGCCCAATTTTGCAAACACATCGAGACAATGAGCTGTGCATATTATCTCCCTGTCATTGGCGTACACACACATTTCAACTTTTCTGCAACTTTAACATCATACAGCAGCTCTTTGAAGGAAGGAAGGAAGATTAAATTTAGTGTCACATCAACATCGAGGTCATTAGAGATGGAGCTCGAGCTTGGATTGTGTCAAGGATGGAGAAAGAAATTGACTGTGTCCTTTCTAAGTAACCATGTCGGCATTTGCCTGGAGCGATTTAGAGAAATCATGATAAACCTAAATCTGGATGGTTTTACACAGTTTTGAACCATTGCCCTCCCAAATAAAAGTCCACTGTGCTAACCACTGCACCATCTCACTCAGTAGCAGCTCTTTGAGATACCGCCAGCATATGCCATTGTGTGCCATATCATATGAGCAGCATCTGGCAATCACTTCGCGTTGTACACAGAGCAAAACATTATCGACCAGAAAAATTTCTTCCCCTCAATCCCAATCGAGGTGTATTGCACTAAAAATATGTAAATACATATTGGTCATGATTAAAATTTTGCATATTTTAATTACTTTCCCTGGAACCCACAGAATGTTTGACGTCAAACGCTGCTTGAAGGTCACAAGTTTTCAACAGATTGTAATACCAAATCATCATCTTCAGTCCTATTATGGAAGGAGAAACAGTGATATTGATGTTGTTTTGACTCCATGTCACTAAATGTAAAATGGTTTGAACATCATTAGTACAATGTTTGATAACCATACAGTAAAGTATTTGTTTTATTGGACTATTCTGCCAGTTACTACTACCACCTCTTCCTTTGATGGAGGGTTTACTAGACATACCCTAGCCCAGCCATTCATAATGCTATGAGTGTGCTACATTGTCACTACCTGAGGTAGAACAGTGTTGAAGTAACGTAATTATATTTCCATAATGGAGCACTTCTAAGTATATATTATAAGCTGCTCATCTCTCCCCCTGGTCCCAATATTCACATAACCAAGATGTATTGTACTAAAAAAGTGCCTATGACCACATTTGAAACACTCGTGGATGGAATATGTTCAAACACCCACCGATGGCCTATACTGAAACACCTCCGAATGTCAGCTGGTGCATGTCAACCTTGACATCCGATGCATGCATGAGGGAAACATAAGTTCACCTCAGTGTGGAGGAATAAAATTATTCTGCCTTAATAATAAAAAGTTGGTCAATAACCATAACTTCCTACTAAAAACATATTAACAGCTATTGACAAATCACCAACCCAGTTACACAAGTACTTTCAAAGACTAAACATGTCATCACAAATAATGCTGCTTATGGTCAGTTTCAGCTTAAACAAAAGTTCCTGTAAATGCATCAGTGTGGGTATAGTGCCAGACCATGATTTTTATCCAGCGGTGCTGTTTGACTCAAAGACATAATGATGTTGAGGTGACATTATCCAGGGTGTCTCAATGCAGATTTCAGCTTTATTCCATAGAAACACTCTCTCATCCTCAGTGATATTAGGTGATTACATTAACATAGTTCTTACAAACAATTAAACTGTTTAAGAAGAGAGATTGCACTCATATACTGGAGCACACTTTTAAGAATTTAATGTATTCGAGTCACGAAATTCAACATGCCCTAGACCAGGGGCCCCCAAAATTTTTATCTCGTTCACACTTTCACAGAATATTTGTTTTCTTATTGACCCTCAGATTAAATATTTCACAAAAAGATTAAATAATTTTTTGTAATTCTGATAAGCTGTAAAGAAACCTCAATAACAACCAAATGAAACAATTTATAGTTTCCATATCTTGTAAAATCCACCAATAACATTAAAAGAAAGGAGATATTTTCCACTGTCATTCAAATCTTAGAAAACAGTAGCAAAATTATTGACAGATGAAAATTTGCCTATACAGCAGAGTCCCACTAATCCAAACCACAGTAATCTGAACATTCATTTAATCTGAACATGAAAAAGGTTAGTTATAAGTATGGAAAACTGTGTGGTAAACTGCTGTACACACATACTATTTTAATTTACACAGTACAGTAAATATATATTAGAAAAATTGGCAATAAAACATTAGGTTTTAAGCAATGCATAACAATGAAAGAAAGGCTGTCAAACTTACTAAAATACAGTGGACATTTTATCCCTGCTTTTTACATGACAAAAACTCGTTGTTTTTTGGTGTAACGAAAACAGTCTGTTATATAACACATAGTTGCACCATTGTCTCATAAACATCAAATCAGCAGGTGTAGCAGTGGGCTGTTGCTCCAAATAACGTAGTGCGAGGTCATGGGCTTCTGCTGCATCACTGTGTGGTACCAGTTCTCCTTTGTTGCTTTCAGGCTCATTGTCAGTTCCGTCACAGCAGTCCACTTCTTCCTGGTCTTGAGTCACAGCAGCAACTAAATCACCGTCAGTAAGGTTCTCCACACATGCCCCATCCGCTGCCATCCACTAATTTATGTCTCCTTCCTAGCTTCTTCACATCCAGGGATCGTCTGTATCATTTGTAGTAGATTTTTATCTTCATTGTCAACTAGGTTGTCCTGAAATTCAAGAGATGTCCACAGTTTTCTCCACAATATTCTCAGAGTATTTTTTGAAATATTCTGCCATGCCTCTGTGGTCCAATAAACAACATCCTTCACATTGGTCTTATTTATTTTGTCCACTAAAGGATTGCTACCATCTTGGATCAACATTCTTATAAAATTGTTTTTTGTAAATCAGTTTCAATGTTAGCCGTATGCCCTGCTCCATTGGCTGCAGAAATGGTGTTACATTTGGCGGCAAAAACTTCATCACAATTTCTCCATCACATAATTCCTCAGTGCTGGGGTGAGATGGCATGTTATCAATCAAAAGGACTGCATGGGGAGAGAAATGATTTTCCTTAGAAAACCATCAGAGGGAACAAACTGACTGTGAAACCATTCTTTGAACAGCTTACCATCCATCCATGCTTTCTTATGGTTGCAATAATATATGGGCAGGCACTTCATGTTGCAGTTTTTAAAAGCTCTGGGAATAGCAGATTTGCCGATTAGCATTAAAGGCAGTTTGTGTTTACCAGCAGCATTGCTGCATGCTAATAAAGTCACACGATCTTTGCACATTTTGAAACCAGGGGCATAGTCTTCTGCTTTTTGTGCCAGGATTTTTGTTGGCAATGCCCTAAAATTAAGGCCACTCTCGTCAACATTATAAATTTGTTGGGGAGAATACTTTCCCTCTCTTATCATTTTTTCAAACTCACACAAGTATTCCTTTGCTGCATCATGGTCAGAAGGAAGCTTCTCTCCAGTAATTGTTAGCTGATGGATTCCATGACTTTTTTGAATCTGTCCAACCCATACTCGCACTAAAAGACTCATTACCATTCATTAACTTGTCAGGTAAACAGCCCTCTCCTAACCAGCACTCCACTCAAAGGAGTTCCCCTTTCTCTTTCCTGCGTAAACCAATGGAAAAGAGTTTCATCCACTTTATTGTACTGGGAATGTTTCAAAGTCTGCCGAATGTTGAGTGTTTTTCCTGAAGACATTGCACAGGACTGCTCAAGCTTCACTTGGTTCTTCTTCCAGTCATAAATGGTTGCTTTACCAACACCCAGTTCCATTGCCAGTTTTGATAGATTCTCACAATTGTCTATCTGCTTCAAAGCATTCAGTTTTTCTTTGAAAGTGAACATTGTATGTTTCTGTTTACTCGTGATGAAAATATGTACACCATTATGCCTGAATGAATACAGTAAAACTGTTACGTGTGCCAGCGATCAATAACTAACATAACAAAGTGCTTTGCGAGCCAGCTGGCAGTGCACTGACCTCAGACACTATGAGGGTCTCAACAATGCACAACAACAGGGACAGGGAGTGAGAGTTAGCCATTGTTCCCACACTTGTTCTCATTTGTTGCCATGGTGTACCTACTTACCTGCTTGGTATACTTCATTCTAGAAACTTGTCACCATAATTCCAGCTAATCTGAACAAATTGGTAATCCGAACAAGGTCTGGTCCCAATTAGTTTGGATTAATGGGACTTTACTGTAGTTTTTAAACTTTGTACGTGTCATAATATGTAAAATACACATTTATCTTTGAAAATATAACATAAATTATATCATATGGAAAACCTCATACTGTCATTTTGCAACTGCAACTCAAGTTTGAGAAATATTTAAAGTTGTATTGTGCCAGTGAAGGTATGAACAGCTCCATTTTTACTTGAAAGGCCATTATGATTGTTCAGGCTTGAATAATTGGAACATATTTTTTTTTCCTTTCAAACACTTATGTACTCCATTAAATTTCAAATAAAGGTCTGTCAAATAGAAAGCAAATGGTTCTTCCACAGTTTTAACTCATCACATAGTGATGGATCCACATTCCTAAGAAACTCTTTGATTGAATCATTCAAGTCAGCAAGGCTCTTGACAACCACCTTACCCCAGTGTGCAAAAGTAATTGGTTGAAAGTTTTATCATTTTCTTCACATAACTTTGCAAACATTCACACATTGAGAGGATGAGCATTAATTATATTCGTTGAACTGATGCGCACTTTGGAATATCATCAAGTCTACCACTCCATTTTTTGATTGCAAGAGGCTTCCTGTGTGGGACACAGTGAACAGTATGTAATTTAGGAATCTTTTACTTCAGAAAGATGAAAATTCCTCTGCAGTGGCATACCATAGCAGGTGCACTATCAGTAATTACTGATCTGTACATTGTGCTTGTTCAAATAATCTAGCAAACATAAAGAATTGCCTCACATTTTGAAGAAATTTTAAGATATTACGAGGGTGGCTTGAAAAGTTCTCAGAACACCATAGAAAATAAGTACTTACATCACTGAAACTTTTTTATTTTTCAATGTAGTCTACCTGTACATTAATCCCATCTCGAAAATGAGTTCCTCCAGGCCTGCAAAATAGTTGTCAACTCCAGCTATCCGTTCTTCGTTCGAAGTGAATTTTTGTCCACCAAGAAAAATTTACAGTTTTGGGAAGAGAGGAAAGTCTGACGGAGCCATATCAGATGAATAACGTGGGTGTGGCAACAATTCATACCTTAGTTCATGTAATTTTGCCATGGCAATGGCATGTTTTTGATCCAGTGTCAAGAGTCATGGCACCCATCTTGCAGATAATTTTTTTCATTTCTAATTCTTCAGTTAGAATGTGATCTACCCTTTCTGATGACATGTGGCAAGCATGACCAATCTCGTGCACTTTAAAACACCGATCTTCCATGAACATTTTGTGCACTTTTGCAATGATTTCTGGGGTAGTGACACACCTTGGTCGATCACTGCGTGCGGATCATCACGTAAGCTCTCCTGACCAAATTTAAATTCATTTTTCCATTTAGCAACAGTTGAATATAAAGGAGTGGAGTCCCCCAGTGTATTGTGGAAATCATCATTAATGTCCTTTGCTTTCATGCCTCCCTTTATGAAGTACTTAATCACTGCTGAAATCTCGATTTTTGCCATGTTTGCACATTACTAAGTGGGAACAACAACAGAGCCTCATCACCACCACAGCTCTCTTCCAAGAGCACTGATGTGGCATGTGTTTACAGGAAACAGTTCAATGGCTGTCACGTGAACAACTCGTTCTGCTTGCACTGACCTCTCATGGTGATTCTGAGATCTTTTCATACCACCTTCATAGCAAATAAAAATTCATCAACAGTGTCATTCAGTTGTGGACTATGAAACCTAACACAAGCAGTGAGAAGACCTGAAATTCTAAAAGTTGATTGATCATGTTGAATAACACACTTACAATGTTGGAACTCAGAGGTCAAAGTTCTTTCCACGTCATCGGCCATTTCCTCAATATATCACTGCACAGTATTTGTACTCAACTGTGCACGTTTTAAAACTAGTTGAGTCTTTCTAAATAAATTTTTCAATTACATCTTTTATAGCCAGTACTATTATCTCAATTCTGAGAATGCGCAAGGTGATGATCAGTTTAGCTATAGGAAAAGTAAAGGGATGATAGAGGCAATTCTGACGTTATGGCTAATAATGGAAGCAAGGCTAAAGAAAAATCAAGACACTTTCATAGGATTTGTCGACCTGGAAAAAGCGATCGACAATGTAAAATGGTGCAAGCTGTTCGAGATTCTGAAAAAAGCAGGGGTAAGCTATAGGGAGAGATGGGTCATATACAATATGTACAACAACCAAGAGGGAATAATAAGAGTGGACGATCAAGAACGAAGTGCTCATATTAAGAAGGGTGTAAGACAAGGCTGTAGCCTTTTGCCCCTACTCTTCAATCTGTACATCGAGGAAGCAGTGATGGAAATAAAAGAAAGGTTCAGGAGTGGAATAAAAATACAAGGTGAAGGGATATCTATAATACGATTCGCTGATGACATTGCTATCCTGAGTGAAAGTGAAGAAGAATTAAATGATCTGCTGAACGGAATGAACAGTCTAATGAGTACACAGTATGGTCTGAGAGTAAATTGGAGAAAGACAAAGGTAATGAGAAGTAGTAGAAATGAGAACAGCGAGAAACTTAACATCAGGATTGATGGTCACGAAGTCAATGAAGTTAAGAAATTCTGCTACCTAGGCTGTAAAATAACCAATGATGGACGGAGCAAGGAGGACATCAAAAGCAGACTCGCTATGGCAAAAAAGGCATTTCTGGCCAAGAGAAGTCTACTAATATCAAATACCGGCCTTAATTTGAGGAAGACATTTCTGAGGATGTACGTCTGGAGTACAGCATTGTATGGTAGTGAAACATGGACTGTGGGAAAACCAGAACAGAAGATAATCGAAGCATTTGAGATGTGGTGCTATAGACGAATGTTGAAAATTAGGTGGACTGATAAGGTAAGGAATGAGGAGGTTCTATGCAGAATCGGAGAGGAAAGGAATATGTGGAAAACACTGATAAGGAGAAGGGACAGGATGATAGGACGTCTGCTAAGACATGAGGGAATGACTTCCATGGTACTAGAGGGAACTGTAGAGGGCAAAAACTGTAGAGGAAGACAGAGATTGGAATACGTCAAGCAAATAATTGAGGACATAGGTTGCAAGTGCTACTCTGAGATGAAGAGGTTAGCACAGGAAAGGAATTCGTGGTGGGCCGCATCAAACCAGTCAGTAGACTGATGACCAAAAAAAAAAAAAAAACTATTATCTCTTCAGCAATAATATCTGTGCAGCAGTGGTCTACATTGACAGTCATATGACTGTACTCCATGGATAGCAAAGTAAGTACATTAAAAAGTTATACTGATGAAAAATCTGATACTGATGAGCAATAATTTCCAATAGACATATATGATAAAACTACGCATGGGCAATGCTGCAGGCAGTCACAGCTAAGAAATGTGTATCAAACTGTGTTAATCTGTGCAGTCTAAGCTTTTGGTAAAACTTGAAACAGTCTCCTTGTTCCAATTTTGGAGGTCAGTTTAGAATCAGATACCTTTTGGGCAAGCTACAGTAACTTAATTTTAGAGTTTTCATATTTGTACCCCTCTTGCTGCAGGTATTTTGTAGTCATTTTGGCTACTTTATTTTGAATATTTTTTTAAGTTGGTTGAGTTGTTTAAAAACAGTTCTGATTACTACTGTAGTCACTGTGACTACATAAGGCCATAATAATCAGAAATTTGAAATGGAAGTGTGTGTTGAACTTGTGTTTATGCTGTCATAAACATGTGAGATGCCACTGTTGCCCTATCACAGTCTCATAGCAGTTTTGACATTGCATGTAGTGCTGTAAATTGGAGAGAATGCCAAGCTGAATAGTAGTTCCACTTAATAGTATGTGATGATCAAAAATAGTGGCAGAAATTGTGGACAGTAAACTTTTTGCATTGCTACTTCATTGCCTTTCTTCAACTGAAATATTTTAGTTTCTTTAGTTGTGTTACTGGAATATTGCAACTGAAGCTGACTAACATGAAGAAAAAGTTTTGGTAAATACAAAATGAACTGGGAAATGTTCTACTCTTGCCCTAGCTGTATGAGAGGCCATTGCTTGTGCTAGATTATCGGATGATTTGCAGGAAACAGGGAATGAACAGCTTGTATCTGGAAGCAGTATTTTTCTGCAGGAAGACATAAACAACATGCCAGTTAACTTGTAGCTATTTGTTTATTCTGTTGCAGCTTGTCTTGAAGGTCTGCTGCATGGTGAATATAGACAGCCCATTGGACTGGGTTCACTGACAGCCAGGATATTTGTAGCCTGAAGTCAGCATCCCTGTTCATGTTGTTTGAGTACTTAACTATCAGGCTAGCTTATCATAATTTTCTCTGCTATGTCAACAGCTCCTGGTAAGTAGAAAGAGCTCTTGGAAACTGAGAAGACAACCACAGTCCAGGTGGTACCAGCTCCTGCCAATTTCCTGTGTTATATCTAACACACCTCCGAAGAGCTGTGTATGCTTATTGCCTTTTAAGGTGGTTAGGGACGACTTCACACTTATATCCATTACCAGGGCATTTTACGTTCGCATGCTCAGCTGGAACAGCTGAAGAATACAAAGGAGAAATTACTAAACAATCTTGTGTATCTGAAGATTCACTGATACCATACCATTGTACCAAAATTCATGCCATTATATTCTATTTTGGGATTTGCAGGGAAAGACAAAAAGAGGGCAGAAGTCATTAGATCGATTACACATCTCAAAGACATCCTAGAGACAACAGTTACTGCGAAATCACAGTACTCTGGCCATGTTTCCAGAAGAAAGGTTGACTGATGGACAAAAGCAGTGTTGAAATGAATTCTAAGAGGCATAGATAAACAACAAAGAAGACTGCCAACCAGTAGAACAAAGACCTGCAGAAGATTGCAGGAGGCAACTGGCTGAATATCACCCAAGACCATTACTTGTGAAAGAAGAAGTTGCAGACATATGTGAGCTCAGTAACTCGAAACACCATTTTATTTAATTGGAAATGGATGATGATGATGATGATGACATGAAAAATAATGATCATCTACCTCCATGACAGCCCATCATTACTGAGGGAAAGAATCCATCACCATTTTAGGATTTTAATAACAGAGTGCTGTTCAGGAAGTATAACAGGTGTCTCTCCTGAAAGCCATTAAGCACATTTTTCTGGTGTTTTTGCACATGTTTGCAATTTTGCTTTTGCAATGTGTAATTGGAGCACGCCCAAGCAAATCTTGCTCATCACATCTTTCATACAACACACAGCATCACCGGAAACAGTCAGTTTGTTCCCCATCACAAACAAAATGTTTTTAAATTAGAATTTTGTGTGTCCATTCAATGGAGCAGCTTCAAATTAGTGTAGTGCATTATTTATTTTATTGGTATGTGTCAACAGGAACAGTAAAACATGAAAAATAATCAGTACTCCAGCAGTGACTTCGCAGCATTTCTGCATGGCAATAGCAGTCAGACAGTCCAGAGCAGTGCTGTTGATGCTGAAGTACTGGTTATTCTTCATGTTTTATTGTCCCTTTTAATATGAACTGATAAAATGGATTTCACACTAGGCTATATTTGGACTCCTCTGATGGACACATAAAATCCCACTTAAAATGTTTTGTTTGTAATGAGAAAAAAACTGGCACTTTCCACTGACACTGGATGTTACATGAAAGACATGATTAGCAGTATTTGTTTGAGCTGTCTCCAACTACATGTTGCAAAAATGAAATTGCAAACATCTGCTGAAACACCAAAGAAAATGCACCTGGCAACTATTAAGAGAGACACCCTGTTTACGACTAGCACAACGGCTATCAGCTATTGACTGCATTAGCACTGACAAAATAATGTGCAGGTAAGTTGGTATGTTAAGTGAATTAGAGAAGAAGTGACAAAAGTGGAATTCATGGAAACTGTTGTGTGTCAGACTCGGGTGCTACATACTGAAATGACTGATACCAGGGCTAGTGAGATTTGATCCTGTAGTCACATATTTTTTTCATACATTTTGAGTGACTGCTGTTTTTTTCTGTTCATATGTATTTACACTTGGCTTCAAACTTTATACTGACTTTTTAGTCATATTATTGTAACTTTCAACCTCTAATCAATTTATTATGCTGACTTTCCTTAGAACATTCTAGTAATATCATCTTGTCAACAGTCCCTGGGATCAACATTATTATCTATTCACCTCAAGAGATTTATATGTGACAGACTCCACAACACACACAGATACAGAAAATATGTTAGTGATAGCTTCAATAAAGTAACTAAGATGTAGTTAAAGCCTTAAGTAGTCATTGTTCAGAGAACAACAGTTAATTTCATGTGAAAACTTTACACAGTTTGAATTTTATTAATGGCAAATGACCTGCTTCAATTTGTGATGTTTCATAATGTGAGAAACCTCTTATAATATGTAACTTGTAGCTTGTAAATTAACTGATGTAACAGTTTCAGTGATGAAGTTAACAAAATGTAATTGTAATTACGATATATAGCGTAGCATGGTAGGGACCATGTTGTTCAGTATATTGTGCAGTCATAAGCAAGTAAAACAGTATGTTGTGCAGTTGTAAGCAAGTAAATATTAGTCTGTGCTTAAAGTTCCTTAAATGTGCAGTATGATGTATTATGTCAAGATCAGTGTGTTTCTCTGTTATTTATTAAGACAGTGAAAGTGAATCTAAGAGTCTTGTATACATCATTTCAGCAATATTAGAGTTCTACTTTTTGTTCATACATACATGATGGATCCAATTAGTACTGCACTGCAGTGAAGCCAGATCACTGATCTACTTTGCTCCAAGATAAGTGGAATTCTACTATGAACATCTGTAACATTGTGCAATACTTTTTGAAGTTTATTTACAAGCAAAAGACAGAAAATATGCTACTTTTTGTAAATCTACAATTTTAGTGGAATGTTATAAAATTTACACGGATGAAATAGAATACCTGGCCAAAGCTAGGCATTTTGTTTGTGAATATATGAACTCAGACCATAAGTAAATCAGTTACAGAATCACTGCCTAAGGGTTTAAAATTCTCAGTTATCTCCAAATGTGTTTCATTAGAGGACATGTCGTTGACTATTAAAATGTGAATCAAAAAATGCCTCACGTAGAAGCAGAGATGATTCAGCAAGACACAATTACAATCTTACTGCATACAAAGCCACTAAAGGACAATATTTCACCTGAAGAAAGAGCCATCATCACAGGCTCAAGCAAAACAATGACATTATTATCTTCAGGTGGATAAAGTAAATACCATAGTTCTAATGGATATAACACAATGTGAAACCAAAGTGGGTGAGATGCTGAATGATAGCATCTGTAAGGAAATGGTGAGTGATACCATAGTGAAAGTGGAAAGGATGACACAAGATTGTAGTTCATGCTACCAAAAAATGATGCTAACATAGTCAAGGGATTATGGCCAAGAATCTATGGGCACCAATGATGCATAAAGAATGCTGCAACACCCCCAACCTCTTTCCCTGAGACACAAAATATTTAAGCAGTTCACCAAAACTTTTCCATAATGATGGGTTCTGAGTTTAGATCTATTACTATTTTCTTAGTTTCTATGGTATTGTAATAATAATATCAATTATTGTTGCTGTTATTATTATTACTACTACTGCTATTACTATCAAATTAATGCTATAATACCCCTTCTTACACATGTGTAACATTGGGAATTTCACATTACTTCTATGATAAATTAAAATTTACCCTGATCACTTGATTTACAGTTACATAACATTGTTAGGAATGCATTTGATTTGGCTACTATGGAAATTCAGTCTGCCAGCTTCTTTGTGTTCTAACAGTACTAACAACAATACCATGACCCCAGCAGGGAATAGTTACATGGTGGTCACGCCTTTGATTTTCAACAATAGCGAGTTGTCAGTTGTGTATCAGAATTGTTTCTGTTTATGTTAAAGTGGGTAACTTGTTGAAAAGTGGAAGCTTGCAAGGGAAACAGGGTTTAACAAAATCATCAGTTAGTGTTGTCAACAAGTCAGTCAGCTTCTAGTGATGTATGTCAAATTGACAAAAGTGAACCATGTGGAAAGAAAACAAAGTATGACGATAATTACATTAGGTTTGGATTTTCATATATAGGTGACAAGAACTGTCCAAGACTACTGTGTGTTGTTTGTGATGATATTCTCACTAACAGTAATTTAAAACCTTCTCCACTTAACTGCCATTTAGAAACAAACATCCCACCCAAATAAACAATTGATCTTTTTACATGAAATGGTGACAAGTGGAAAAATAATTTATCGCTTTTGTATCCACAGCAAACAGTGACAATGAGAATGCTCTTGAAGTATCTTATTACACTAGCTACAGAATTGCTAAAACTGCAAAGTCTCATTCAGTAGCTGACAATTTAGTGTGACTGTGTATAATGAGGTAGTGCAGTGTGTGCTTGTAGAATATTTCATAAAAAAGCAAATGTAGTACTATTGTCAAACAGTACAATCAATTGTTGGATTAAAGACATGTCAAATTATGTCAAAAATGAAATTTTTGGAAAGAGCTCATGCCAGGCCTTCTTTTGTTGTTCAACATGAAGAATTGACTGATATTGCCAAGTTAGATATTTTATTATTTTGTAAAAGAGAGAACTATGGAGGAGATATATTTAAGTTAACCAATGAATACTTCCACAAAAATTCAGTAGACTAGGCCTTTGTTCAGATGGTGCAAATTCTATGACAGGGCGTTACGCTGGGTTTGTTACCAAAGTGAAGTCAGTAGTGCTGAACACTTCTTGGAAACATTGTTGCATTCACAGATAGGCTCTTGTTTCTAAATGTATGCTTTATCAATTGAAATCTGTGCTGGACAATGCAGTGAAGTACCATAATTAACTTTATTAGCACTTGCTCTATGAATTCCCTCATCTTTGTGGTGCTTTCTGAAAAAATGGGAAACATTTATATGTGTTTATTGTTTCACATTGAAATCAAGCAGCTATCTTGAAGTAGAAATATTTACAGACTGTATGAGCTTAAGAATCAGGTTCACATTTTTCTCACCAGCCATGCCTTTCACAAAGCAAAGTACATGGAAGACAAAATCTGGCTTCAGACTTAAGCTTATTTGGCAGATATTTTCTTAAAAATTAACAGTTTAAACTTATCTTTCCAGTGGCCAAATATAAATGTTTATATTGAGCAAGGCCATATTTACTCATTAATTAAAAACTTAATTTTTGGGAAAAGTGTTTCAATAGGAATCAAACTGAGGGCTTTGATACCATTCATGACTTCCTTGTGGAAAATCATCTTTCTTTGGCTGAAGATATCAGGAATGTGGATAAAGAATATCTGAAGGGACTTGGAAGAACGTTCAGAAAATATTTCCCTGCTGTGTCCAATAATAACAGCTGGATTCACAATCCCTTTGAAGAGTCAACAGTTTCAGAATCCATATTAAGTGCAAATAAAAAAGAGCACCCTCTTGAAATTTCAACTGATTGTGTTACACAAAAGTTATACCATTTGCCATGAATTGGTTTTTGATTTAATTTAAAGGAGTTCCCAGTGTTAGTGAACAAAGCCATAACAGCTTTATTACCCTTTTCATCCCCATATTTGTGCAAAAAGACTTTTCTTCATAAGCCTATTTAAAAAATAAACACAGAAACACAATTTTTGCCAAAAGTGAACTGAGACTTTATTTAACTTCTGCAGTTCCTGACTTCAAATATCTGTGCCATTGAAAGCAGGTGCAACCTTCTCACTGAATTCCAAAGAAGAGGTGAGTAATTACGAGAACTTGCATTTATAATTGCAACTAGGCCTACACATTGTGTAAGTTCCAAGCCATAACTATAATAACTTGTGGTTGTAACTGTTAAGGGTTAAAATAATTTAAAGTTATTAAACCTCCTGCTTGGAATTAAATTTTATGCATATCTACTGTATGTATATTTAAAAATTCAGTGGTTCAGCTAACTCAGATTGTTGTAGAAGGTGTTCACAAATTGAAAAATATTGGGAACCACTGGTTTGAACAAACAAATTGAGTGGAATTTTTAATTAGTGAATGTCAGTGAGCCCCTATGGGGCAGATTTGTTACACCATTTCAAATTGGTGATGGACCTCACCTGTGTAACACTGCAGGCATTTGTGGAGATCACAGCTGGAGAGTATGGAGGAGATATGAGTTAAGTTTTAGATGAGTGTCCTGGCATTAGATCAGTGACAGAGGCAAGAGCGCAGTCAAGTTTGGCACAACATGGCGCATTTCATTTGCACCTTATGAGGTCCACTGGTGGCACCTGAACCCCAAAGGCTCTGAAAGAAGACGTGTGACACATAGTGGCCCAGTTGATGTATGGAGAAAACTTAAGACTGCCCACTGAGCTTATTACAGACAAACTGGAAAAACTCTCACAGATTTCATCAGTCACAAGTATTTCTGAGTTTGTGTCTCCATTGTGGCCAATTATGCTTATACTTAACACTGAGCAACTGTCATTTATTCACATGGATCGCTTCAATTCTACTCATGTTTGGCTGTAACATGATTCCATCCATCCACCTTGAACACCACCATACACTGGACCTTATGTGGTGATACAAAGAGGACCAAACACTTTTAAAATATTTTGGGGCAGTCGTGAGAAGACTGTTCGAATTGAACATCCACATCTACATCTACATGGATACTTTGCAAGTCACACTTAAGTGCCTGGCAGAAGGTTCACCAAACCACCTTCACAATAATTCTCTATCATTCCAATCACGAATAGCACACAGAAAAAACGAACATCTATATCTTTTCATGTGAGCTCTGATATCCCTTATTTTTTTATCATGATCATTTCTCCCTCTGTATGTTGGCATCAACAAAACATTTATGCATTTGGAGGAGAAATTTGGTGAGTGAAATTTCTTGAGAAGATTTTACCATGACGAAAAATGCCTTTTGTTGTAGTGGTATCCACCCCAAATCCTGTATTTTGTGATAATACAAAACATGCTGCTCTTCTTTCAACTTTCTCAATGTACTCTGTTAACCCTATCTGGTAACAATTCCAGAACACGCAGCAGTATTCCAAAAGAGGATGGAAAAGTGTAATGTAGGCAGTATCTTTAGTAGATCTGTTACATTTTCTAAGTGTTCTGCCATAAAATGCAGTCTTTGGTTTTCCTTTCCCACAACATTTTCTATGTGTTCTTTCTAATTTAAATTGTTCTTAATTGTAATTCTTAGATATTTAGTTGAATTTATGGCCTTTAGAGATAACTACTGCATCATGTAACTGAAGTTTAACAAATTTGTTTTAGCACCCATGTGCATGACCTCACACTTTTCATTATTTAGTCTCAACTGCCAATTTTTGAAACATACAGATCTTTTCTGAATCATTTTGTAATTTGTTTTGATCTTCTGATAACTTTATTAGATGATAAATGACAGTATCGTCTGCAAAGAACCTAAGACAGCTGCTCACATTGTATCCTAAATTATTTATATACATAAGGAACAGCAGAGGGCCTATAACGCTACCTTGGGGAACACCAGAAGTCACTTCTGTTTTACTCCATGATTTCCCATCAATTACTACAAACTGTGACCTCTCTGATGGGAAATCACGAATTCAGTCATATAATTGAGACAACATTCCATAAGAATTTATTTATTTATTTATTTTATTTATCCATCCGTTGACAATAAATATTGTATGGATGTTGTCAAGGGTACATGTAAGCCATTTCGAAGAAATGGGACACAAACAATATATACGTAAAAAAGTACAAACCAAAATAATACAATGAAGTTAATAATAATACAATGAAATAATATAGCCTATATACATCCCTGCTTGTTATTTTAAATGCATAGTCTGTTTTTCATAAGGCTTTAGTTTTGTCCTCCCTAAACGGCAAGTACTTATACACACAACACTGCTTAAGTATATATTTACATTACACAACAGCTGTCCTTTAAGTATGTAAATGTAATGAATGATTAGGTAATGAATGATTAGGTACAGATAGACTATTTTCCATTTTGCCTTTATAATCATCAGAAAAAATTTATTGACCTACATAGTCATTTACAGAATAAAAACATTGTCCTACTAGAAATTTTTTAAATTCTGTGTTAAATTTGTTATCATCTTCTAACTGCCTGATGTTGACTGGCAGTGCGTTGTACAGTTTTGCACCGATATGGCTCACATGCCTTTGTGTATTCATTCTTTTTGTTCGCTGAGTATGGAGTGCTGCGCTATTACGGGTATTGTAGTTCTTTTCGAGGTAATTCATAATTTCGAACACAATATATGCTCCACAATCCTTCTGCATTTGATGTTAATTACATGAGCCTATAATTTAGTGCATAACTCCTACTATTTTTCTTGAATATTGGCAACATTCCAGTCTTTGGCCAGAGATCTTTCATCGAGCAAGTGTTGTATATGATTGTTAAGAATGGAGCTATTGCACCAGCCAGCTCATCTCACAGAGTAGAAGACTGACATGATGTCAACCGGGGGCCAGTATAGATCCACCCACTATCACTTCACCCCAGATGATGAATTCAACCATCATGGACAATGAGCAGACAAGAGGGGCAGTGGCCGCCACAATGAAGTTCACTAGGGTGGCCCCCAATGGTGACGAGGGCAGAACAACAGATCAAATGGCAGTTTGTCAGTATTCCTGGGTCTCTGGGTTTAAAAAAATAATGGGGGTGGGGGGTGCTAGTGTAGTGACTGGGTTGACCAGGAAATCACAGGTAACAATTGACGCTTGCAGTGAGATATATTTTGCCTTCTGTAAGCTCTTTGTATTCTGTTCAGGTGTGTTCCTTGTGACGTAGCAACCTTGTGTTGTGTACACTTTGAGTTTATTAAAAGTGTTTATTAAAATGCCATGTGTGTCTTCATTCTGCATCTGCACATCACTCACAAATTCCTGCTTCTACAGGTCTTTATCAGATAGTTTGAGCCATTTCCTTAAATGTGATAATGAGTTTGTTATTGTAATACAATGAAGTGTAGCTCTGTTTAACAATGCAGTATTGTTAGTTTTTATGAAAATAATTGATTCATATGTGTGTGTTGATAATACAGTTAATATGTTTAGTTCTCTGAATACATTTCTGCAAGAATCTTTAGGAGAAAACTTCTACATCTACATCTACATCTATACTCTGCAAGCCACCATGAGGTGCATGGCAGAACATATGTCCCATTGTACCAGTCATTAAGGTTTTTTCCTATTCCATTCACATGTGGAGCATAGGAAGAATGACAGTCTGAATGCTTCTGTGCATGCAGTAATTATTCTGATCTTATCTTCATGATCCTTGTTATATTAATAAACAGGAGGTTTTGGTATATCCCTAGGGCCAGTTCTTGAAATTTTGGTAACAGATTTTCTTGGGATAATTTACATCTGTCTTCAAGAGCCTGCCAGTTCAGTTCCTGTAGTATCTCTGTGACACTCTCCCATAGATTAAACAAACCTGTGAACATTCCTGTTGCCCTTCTCTGTATATGCTCAGTATTCCCTGTTACATCTACATCTACATCTACATTTATACTCCGCAAGCCACCCAACGGTGTGTGTCGGAGGGCACTTTACGTGCCACTGTCATTACCTCCCTTTCCTGTTCCAGTCGCGTATGGTTCGCGGGAAGAACGACTGTCTGAAAGCCTCCGTGCTCGCTCTAATCTCTCTAATTTTACATTCGTGATCTCCTCGGGAGGTATAAGTAGGGGGAAGCAATATATTCGATACCTCATCCAGAAACGCACCCTCTCGAAACCTGGCGAGCAAGCTACACCGCGATGCAGAGCGCCTCTCTTGCAGAGTCTGCCACTTGAGTTTATTAAACATCTCCGTAACGCTATCACGGTTACCAAATAACCCTGTGACGAAATGCGCCGCTCTTCTTTGTTTCTTCTCTATCTCCTCCGTCAAACCGATCTGGTACGGATCCCACACTGATGAGCAATACTCAAGTATAGGTCGAATGAGTGTTTTGTAAGCCACCTCCTTTGTTGATGGACTACATTTTCTAAGCACTCTCCCAATGAATCTCAACCTGGTACCCGCCTTACCAACAATTAATTTTATATGATCATTCCACTTCAAATCGTTCCGCACGCATACTCCCAGATATTTTACAGAAGTAACTGCTACCAGTGTTTGTTCTGCTATCATATAATCATACAATAAAGGATCCTTCTTTCTATGTATTCGCAATACATTACATTTGTCTATGTTAAGGGACAGTTGCCACTCCC
Source organism: Schistocerca serialis cubense (assembly GCF_023864345.2). NCBI lineage: Eukaryota > Metazoa > Arthropoda > Insecta > Orthoptera > Acrididae > Schistocerca > Schistocerca serialis. The sequence goes on from NC_064645.1 coordinate 216,299,407, forward strand.
TGCACCAAGTGCCTATCCGCTGCAGATCTTCCTGCATTTCGCTACAATTTTCTAATGCTGCAACTTCTCTGTATACTACAGCATCATCCGCGAAAAGCCGCATGGAACTTCCGACACTATCTACTATGTCATTTATATATATTGTGAAAAGCAATGGTCCCATAACACTCCCCTGTGGCACGCCAGAGGTTACTTTACTGGTATTGGTCCCACACACTTGAGCAATATCCTAGAATGGTTGCACAAGTGATTTATAGGCAATCTCTGTTGTAGACTGATTACACTTCCCCCTTATTCTACCAATAAACTGAAGTCTACCACTTGCTTTAGCCATGACTGAACCTATGTGCTCATTCCATTTCATATTCTTACAAAGTTTTACACCCATGTATTAGTATGAGTTGGCCAATTCCAACAGTGACTCATTGATATTATAATCATAGGATACTATGTTTTTTCATCTTGTGATGCACACAATTTCACATTTCTGAACATTTAGAGCAAGTTTCCAATCTCTCCACCCATTGAAATCTTATCAAGAACTGACTGAATATTTATGCAGCTCCTTTGCTGTATACCTTACAGCTTTCTTTTGTAGTGTGGAAAAAATACCATATGATAGCTATGAATGGATTAGGCTATAGTCACTGTTAGTAATGTTTGTGTGTTTATCATCATTGACATTTTTTTCATCAGAAACATACTTGAAGTTGGTTTACAGCACTTGTTACTTGTACGATTCTCCCATAACAAGTATCTGCCCACCATCATTCCCAGAAATTTTTAACTTTTTGTCTCTTTTACATTTAAACCTCCAAGATTGACAGTAATGTTTTTTGAGTTATGTGTTTTGTGTACATGTATTTGCTTATACATGGTTTTGTTAACATTTATAAAAAGATTATTTTCACTGAAATAATAGTTTCAATTTTTCATATTTGAGAAGCTTTCTTTTGCAAGTTATCTGTTGAAACACTACTTATAACAAATGAAGTCTCACCTGCATACATAACAGCATTTCCACCAAATATTTTGGGCATATCACTTGCATATAAAATAGTCATGGGCCAAATACTGATCACTGAGGCACACTGTATTTCACTAATTCAAAATTCAAATAGACATTTGTAACAGTAATGTTAACTTTCTTTTGTTTCTACATGGTGTTCTCTATTTTCGGTGAATGATTTTATGATATTGGCTACTTTTCCCCTTGTACCATAAACTTGAAGCTTTTCTAATAATATCACAGCACACACAAACGTTTTTGGAAGGTCAAGAACCATATCACAAACTTTCTTTCGCTCACTTAATGCCTGAGCTAGAAATACTAAAAATTCAGCTATTGCTATTTTCAATTATCTACTCTTCTTAAACCAATGCTGTGCATTATTAAAAGTATTGCATAAAAATCACTATTTTGACTTTCATGACATTTCTATTATTTTAGGTAAGGCAGGTGTAATAATTATTGGTGTGTAATTTTATGGATCTTCCTTGCTGCCTCCTTTGTAAATTGGGATCACTTAACTCCTTTTTAAATGTGTTGGAAATAGTCCTTCATCCACAGCTAAATTTATAAGAAAATTCAAGGACTTTATCACCCACTGCATTTAATTAGTCTAGTAGATATATCACTGAGCCCCAGTATCTTTAGCTTTTAATCTGTATATTATGTTTATTAATTCAGATTCATTTGTTTGGAAGAGGAACAAATATGTTGTTTCACGAGGAGTACAGTACTTTGTCTGCATTTTGTGTCAGGAGAGTTTTGCTTTATCAAATTGTCTACTACTTAAGCATAATGGAAGTTTAAAATGTTACTGACTTCTTGATTGCCCATGATTTTCTTCCCATTTGTCTTAATACTTTCATTTTGTCTCTACATCTTCCCTTTCTTTCTTTATTGTGACATACAAGATTTACTTAATAGGGTAATGTTTTGCAAAATGATGCTGATTCTTTATTTACATTATGTACTAGTATATATAATACCAGTCTTCAGATTGCAGTAATCTTTGTAGCCTGCATAGGTTTACTGACTTTGTTCATCACAACACTTGAAAGGTTTTTTCTGACAGTGCTACTTGTCTAATACTTCATTTAATACCCCATGTCATTAGCAATGCCTGTTTAAAAACAGGCTGTGCTTTTCATGTGTAATGTGGTTTACTGGTAATTACATAAACTGTTAATTTTTCTGTATTTTTACTGAATCTTGCAGGACAATGCATTACTAGATTAAGATAATGATTAGAGCATTTAATCTGTTTGTGTAACAGTTATCTTCCATTGTGTCAATGTTTAGGTTATCTGCTACTATTATGTAAGGGAATTCCCTGATACTCTTGTCTAATAGCACTTCTAGCTCCTTTAGGAAACCATTTACCTTGTTGGAGCATGTCTAGCTTCTTTATAAAACCATTTCTTACTGTTTGGTGATCTCCTTCTTTTTCTTTTTTTTTTTTTTATCATCAGTCTTCCTATTGGATGATGCAGCCAACACGAATTCCTCTTTAATACCAACCAGAGCAGTAACTGCAACCCACCTCCACAATTTTTTGCTGGATGTATTCCAGGCTCTATCTCCCCTACAGTTTTTACTCTCTAAAAGTCTTTCTATTGCCATGGAAGTTAGTCCCTGATATCTTAACAGATGTCCTATCATCCTAGCCCTTCTTGTTATCCTTGGTAATTCTATGCAGAAGCATCTTATTCCTTGCCTTATCAGAACACCTAATTTTGAACATTCTTTTGTAGCACCACATCTTGAATGTTTTTCTGGTCGGGTTTTCCCACAGCTCTTGTTTCAGTACCATACAATGTTGTGCTCCAAATATACATTCTCAGAAATTTATTTCACAACTTAAGATCTATGTTTGATACTACTAGACTTCTCTTGGCCTGGAATCCCTTTTTTGTCAGTGCTAGTTTGCTTTTTACATCATTCTTGCTCCATCTGTTATCAGTTATTTTGCTGCCTGGGTAGCGGAATTCCTTAACTTCATCTACTTCATGTCACCAGTTCTGATGTTAAGTCTCTTGCTTTCCTCATTTCTGTTATGTCATTACTTTCCTCTTTCTTTGATTTACTCTCAATCCATGTTTTTTTAATCATTAGACTGTTCATTCCATTCAACAGAACATGTAATTCTCCTTCATTTTCACTAAGGGTAGTAAAGTCAGCAGTGAATCTTAAAACTGATATCCTTTCACCTTGAATTTTAATCCTAATTTTTTTACCTATAGCTTATTCCCATTTCGTCTGAATTTGGGACATCTTGCACCATTTCACATTGGTGAATGCTTTTTCCATGTTGACATATCCTATGAATGATCCTTGATTTTTCTTCATTGTTGCTTCCATTGTCAACCACAATGTCAGAACTGTCTCTCTGGTGCCTTTACCTCTTCTAAAGCCAAAAACTGATCATCTAACTAATCCTCAGTTTTCTTTTCCATTCTTCTATATATTATTCTTGTCAGAAACTTGGATGCATGAGCTGTTAAGCTGACTAAGCAATAATTCTCGCACTTAGCTCTTGCAGTCTCTGGAATTGTGTGGTTGATATTTTTCCAAAAGTCAGATGGTATGTTGCCAGACTTATACATTCTACACACCAATGTGAATAATCATTTTTTGCCACTTCCTCCAGCGGTTTTAGAAATTCTGCTGGAATGTTATGTACCCCTTGTGCCTTATTTGATTTTAAGTCTTCTAACTTCTAATTCTAACATTGCGTCCCCTATCTCTTCCCTATCACCTCCTGTCTCATCTTCTGTGACATCATCAGGCAAGTCACCCCCCCCCCCCCCCCCTTAGATGGATGCTCCAAATTAGTGGACAGACAGCATGTTCCATCTTGCATTCTCGTTGCACATGAGTGGCGATTTGAACCATGGCTTCACACAACAATGAAGATTAAAGATTTTAAACTTCGTAATTAAAAAGACTTGAAATAACTAAATTTGAACCATATATTGTTCAACATGCATCCTGAGAAATTGTGATGTGCGATATGCAAGCAGTAAGACAATGCTGTTGGTAAAATTTTTAGTGTATAAGGTCATGGTCCACAAAATTCTTTGTTCCTAATGTTTCATCCAGAACTGGACTGGACATCTTCAGAGGCATTGCTCCCCCACTGAGTCTTGCCGAGTTGGCAAGGAGAGGAGCAACACCTCTGAAGACGTCCAGTGCAGTTCTGGATGAAACATTAGGAACAGAAGAGTTTCATGGACCATGACCTTATGCCCTAAAAGGTTTACCAGCAGCAGTGTCATGTGGTCATGAAAGCCTTCATTCTATCAGAAAATCAAATTTGGTATTAACTTTCATCTGCTGTAATGTTCTCAGCTTTCTGTGGCATTCAAAAATATCCTTTTTATGATATTACTATATTCTTTTGTAAACACAACTTCTGTCCTTCAGCTCCTGTTTATTATTGTTACATTCCAATGTTGTAATTTGAACACAAAACAGAGAATACATGGATAATGAAGTTTTATTTGGAGGCCGCATGTTGGGTGCCTGATGAGGTGTTACCTTTCAAAAAAAAAACTTATATTTAATTTTAGCTAACTGACATGCATAAAAGACAGCCTCATTGAAGATGAAGGCCAGAAATATATGTAATTTAATAGATCTTATAGTTTGAAATTACAGTTAAATCAATACCATTAGCTGCTGACAGGCATTGATATACACCAAAAGGGACAGCTGAAAATGTGTGCCCCAACCGGGACTCAAACCCGGAATCTCCTGCTTACATGGCAGATGCTCTATCTATCTGAGCCACTGAGGGCACAGATGCCATCTTCATATCTTATAATTCAGTGAAAAAGAGGTAGATAACATTCATTTAATACTTTTTACCTCAAAGGCTTCCTATTCCTCTGCTTTCACGTCACACCAGTCATTATGTGCTTGTTAGTCATTGGATGATCGACTAACGTACTACAATTTTATGAAAAATATCATGTAAGCTACTGAAGACTAATCAGTACAAGATATCTAAGGGCTGCTTTAGTCTCATTCAAAGAAATAACTAATGAGAGAAAGCGATTAATATTATTTGCCTGAGGAAAGATCAGATTATTGATGGAATTATAGTAACACACATCACAATATATCAGATATTGCAATAATTATTTGTAATTTATCATACAGAGTGAAACTTACATGTTGCATACAAAACATCAACCAAGAGAGTGAGCGAGGTCACAACCTCCAGACAATAAAAGCACAGTTATTCCTCATTTCCCCCACAATATTATTTTCCTTACAAAGTTCCATAGATTAAATACTGTTACGGAAATGTTTTTTCTCCATCAAGGTGATAATTTCAAGGTTATACCATTAAAATATGGGTTTCTTTAAGATGACACAAATTTCAGTTATTTTAAAAGTAATACTTCACTATAACCTCAGATACTTCAAGGTACTGTGGTAACAGTATATGCTGCATGGATTCAACTGCAGAGTGGGAGAGGGGGTAATAGTATTCTTCAACACAGCACATTCACAGTAAGTTTTACATAAAGAAACTCATCTGTGATAGCCCTATAGTTCAGATTTCTGTTGATCCAATTAGGTTTTTATGATATCATTAATATTTGTTTTAGTACAAAAGAGGTTTACACATAGACTGTTTTATCTAGTGATTGAAAATATAACTGTCATTTTAGAATGCATGGCTCATGCAGGGCTACATTTTAAAGTCCTACCTGTCTCCATTCACCCATTGCTGATGGAAAAAACCAGCCAATGAAAAAAAAAATCTGCAGCAAGGGAAACGATTTTCATCCAGCATGATGGCAGAGTAATAAATGACAAAATTTGGTGTGAAACAGCTGGAACTGTAGTTGAAAGATTCAGATACATATGAGAAGCAGGATTTTTGGTACCAGTTCCTATCACATTGTGTAACATATAACTGTAGAGAAATGAGTTACATGCTGTTCCTGAACATTTTGATTTTGAGAATTCAACACCTGTGCACCTGAAAATGGAACTGGATACAACAATGCTTTACTGTATATGACTATTTGCTTGTGGATTGATGAATTCAGATATAATTTTAAATGCTGTTCAAAGAATATGGAATGAACACTGGCTAGGTAGCTGAAGGAAAAAAGAACAAAGGATGGGTAGGTTTTAATGTCCCACTGATGACTCGGTCATTAGAGACAGACTGTAAGCTAAAGTCAAAGGAGAACTTAGGCCACATTCTTTTTGAAAACCAGTCCTACATATAGGAAACCACAGCAAATCTCTGGATGGCCAGACAATGATTTAAACCACCATCCTCCCTAACCTTTATTAATAATCGCTCAGTGTTGGGCAGCAGTAGTTATTGTACAGAAAGCAATGATAAATATCATGTTATTGCAATGGAAATAACTAAATGGATATGCATCAAATAGCTGAAATTCTGTACTAGAAAGTTGAAGGTGGGGAGGGGGAGAGGGAGGGGATTTACAGGATGTAATAGTGAACTTTAATAGGCCAAAGATAATACCATAACTGGTCAAATCTGCCTAATAATAATGATCATTAGGGTCCACCTTGTTGCAAGAATACAGTTCTTTGGTTTCACTCAGACATGTTTCACCACGGTTATGGAACCCTCAGTGCATGTTTCTTTACTTCTTTTGGAAACAGAGATGTGGAATATGCATCAATTTCGAATCTGTTGGGATAAAATGCATTATAATTGTTTCCTTCATATTTCTGACAGTTGAAGCTTATGTTAAATTTTCTATTTGCTGTAACTTCCTAACCATTTCATCTATGAGTTGATACTAATTACAGTTTCCCATCTGCAGTACAATTCTTTGACATCAGTACCTAAATTTTAGGCTTAAATACTAACCCAAAAATGCTTATGAAAGTGAGAAATCTTTTACACAGTAAATGTAAGACTTTCCATTTTGCAATGGATCTACTGTGAGCTATGCCATGTTGGCTGGTGCCTGTTTTTCATGCATTGTTGCAGGATGGTTGACCTTATTACTCTACAATTAATGACAGAAGACTAATAGTGCTCATAACAGTAAGACCAAACAATATGAAAATTGTGAAGAAAAATGTTTGGAACATGAAAACATGCTTATGTTTTGTAAATGAAGTTATAGTGAGGCCACCAGCATGTGACCAGATGAGAGGAAATGCAGATGCCAACAGAAATCATGAAGAACTGTAATTAATCACTTATTTACATAAAAAGGAGATGTGAACTCTTTTATAATCTACAGATAACACATAGCAAAACAAAACTGTATCATTCTAGATGCCAATGCAGATGCCTTAAAGTAAAAAGGTGAAATGCTTCTGGCAGAAACAAAATACAGTGCAGCAAGAAAAGGCAATTTTTATTTACAAAACAAATATGTATTAATCTTCCCTTCACTAACTTCTTTATGCTTGATTGTTGCACCATTTGAGATACTAGATGGTTGATGAATGACCAAAATTGTTATACAAGAAAGTGCTGCTCGTAATGGGACATCCTCCTCTAGCCTTACTCTTTCTTAACAGTAGTTGTCGATACCAGTATTATTTTTCGAATTTTGGATAGTTCATTGGTATCTCAGTTGCTTTTCTGAAAACTATCATATAATTTTATACACAGTTTGTTACATTTTAAGCTAAAATTTATGAAAAGGAATTACTTCATATAAAATATTTTAGTTTCGATGCTATAATTGATAAATAGTAGTTCTCAATATACAGTTAAAATTAGTTTTTCTTAGAAACATATGAAATTACAAATTATTTGCATACTTAAAATTTTTATAATTAATTATGCACTCCTGTACTGTTTACTATGTTTATTTCTGGCTTCGCTTATGAAATAATAATCGAAATTAATAATTTAACGAAAAGTAGTAGGAATTCATTTGAAAAGAAAAATCGTAAACCCTTTGGAATATTGTTATTTCCACAGAGTGTGAGTCATTTTTTTGTATAACAGGTGCAAACAATGTAATTTCGACTTTGTTAATGCGAAAAATCAAAATACTGTATGATATACTAAAATGTGAGAAAATCAGAGGAAAATATATTGATGTAAAAAAAAATCTGCAATGACTATCTTCCATTTTATTTAGTTCAAACCAATTTTGAAGACCTGATGTTAGGTTTTCAGCTCCGTGAATCAGACTCCTAGCCAAGAAGAACTGGAGCCATTCGACAAGCTAAGTAGACTTGAAAGTTTTTGTAATCTTTGCCCCTCTGAAATCTTCACAAAAGACTTTCCTTAGTGATTACTTGGACTGCTAACAAAATGAATAGGGATGAAAGCAAAAGTAAGGTAGAAATGGCAGTTGCAGGTTCCAATCAGAACATGTCTGAGCCGAGTGAAATTGTAAACAGTAAAGAAGTAGTAAAGATTGATGTTTTGCAGTATTTTTGGCAAAACTGGAGGAAATGAAGACAGATAACAATCACAAATTTATGGCAGATAATGATCAGTTAACTGAAATAAGAACAGATAACAATAGGAAATTTACTTCACTAAAAGTAAAATTAACTTACTTGAAAACTGAAAACAATGGTAAAATGAACAGGGTACAAGATCAGATAGATCAACTTAATAATCAAGTTTAAGAGTCAAAAAATGGGTTATCAGAGGGGTTAAAAAGTGTCAATGAAAAATAAATAAATTTATTGTTTTAGAAAATGAGTTTGTCACTGAGCAGCAAAACAATGTTGATGACATCAGAGTTGACCAGAAGACCATAGCGGAAAAACTGTGTGAGTTGGGAGTTACCACCCAACAAAATGTTGCCAATTTAAACCAAAAAATTTTTAATTTATGCAAACTAACATCGCTATTTTAGATCAAAAAATTTCAGCTGTTCAGGAAAGTTGTATTAACAAAAATCTGTGTGCAAACAATGGTATTACATGGTCCAACACTCCTATCAAAAGCTCTCTTTCAGATTATTTACCCCCAGTGGATTTTCTGCACTATTGCAGAGATAGCTTTGTGTCAACCATGAATGACAATCAAAAAATTAAATTTGTTAAAATAATTCTTGAAGGCAAAGCTCAGTCGTGGGTCAGTGGAAAACATATCAGAGTTTCTGGAAAAGTCTGAGACTGGTGGCTTATTGTAAATAAATGTAGGTGAGGTAAATGACTTTGATGGAGATGAGACTTTTATTGTTAGTGATGTAGTTGAAGTAATTTTGGAGGAATATGATGATGATTATTATCAGGTATTTGTGGAGTTTAATAATAATGAAGTTTCAGAGTTATTTGCATGTGATGTTGACAATATAGGTAAGATAAGTGATGTATGTTCTGTTGTAACTGAGGGTCATGGAATACCAGTCCAGTCAACACAGGTTTTCATTTATGTCATGCAGAGTAGTGATCTAAACAGTAAAAGTGAGGTATCTGTGAGCCCAGAGAATAAAGATGAAAACTTTTTGAAGTTTGTTTTGAGACCAGAATGATGATAACTTAGATAAAGGTGTATTCTGGAATAAGGTAGCTGTGATCAGTTAGAATTTGTATCCCAATTGGTGGAATGAATGAAAGAGGATCCAAGCAAGAAGTGTAATTTTGACAGTAATGCGTATTGTGTTCCTTCTGTAACAGGTGATGTTAGTTGTGCCATGGAATCTATTCATTGTGTTCAGTCTTTATCTGAACAACATGAGCATTCAAATAATGTTATGACACCTGTAAATTCAAAAAAACCTTGTGAAGACAGTGTGGATGGAGCATTTTATGAAACTGAAAGTGATCTTTTGCATTAAGTGTCTTGACAACAGAGAGGATGATTCAGATTTGGGTGTCCTTACATTAAAATTAAGATTGGCCAGTGGGAAGGCAACTGTTTGATTGATGCAGGAAGCCCAATTTGTGGTATATCCAAACAATTTAGAGACAACAACAGGCATAGTAAGAATTTCGTGGAAATGCCCATTGTAGGTGTAAAAATAAGAGGAGTTACGGGTAAGCAAAGCAAATTGGTATAATCTCATATACTTTTAACTTTTAGAATAGAAGTTAAGATTTGGAGGAAAATATAATTCCCTGTGCGGATTGGATAGTAAAAGTTGAGTCTTGTTTTGGATGGGGTGTTAAAGAATCATTTATTTTGGAACGTAAATGTAATATTTATGTGAAAACCAATTCCCATATTTTAAACTGTGGAAAAAGTTATAACTATCTGCAAAGCATTTTGAACCAATTTAAGCACCAGATGTCTGATGATGATACTGAGGATCAGGATTTTGAAAATGTAGTAGATTCGAAAGTGAGGGAAGCTAAAATTCTTAATGACCAACAAAAGGAACAACTTAAGAATTTGTTATTGAAGTTTAGAAGTGTGTTCAGTGAAAGACCAGGAAAAGTGAAAGGCTATCAGTGTTTGCTTTACCTTAGAGGTCATCAACCTTTCTTTCTCAAGCCATACAGTATAACCAGTTTCAAAAAGGAAACATGTTCAGAAAATGGAAATATGGGGAGTAATTGAGAGAAGTAGGAGTGCTTACAATAAGCCTTTGGTTATGGTAAGTAAGAGAAATGGTGGAATGTGAATTGTTTTTGACTCTTAATAAATTTCTTATAATAAAGAATAACCATCCTGAGAACATGGACAAACTGTTACACAAATTTGAGTATGTAAGATTCATGAGTAGTTTGGACTTGACCGCTGGATTTCACCAGATCCCACTTGAAATTAATTCTAGAAAGCATACAGCATTTTTGTGTGGAGGCAAGTGTTTTGAAAACTGTGTGGTGCCATTAAGCTAAAGGTACCTGTAGCTGAATTGCTAAGACCTCTGAATTCTGTTTTGGGAAGTGAAGTGAGCTCAAAATTAATTGTGTATGTTGATGATATTTTGGTCACTGAAAAGACCTGGGGACAACATTTGGATCTGTTAAGAGATGTGTTTTCCAAATTGGAATCAGGAGAGATGACTTTGAAAATAGGTAAGTGTAAATTTGGTGTGGAAGAAGTAAAATTTTTAGGACATGTTATATCTGGGAATGAATGGAATTGAAATGAATGAAATTTTATTATCGTTTAGCTATTACAACAACTGACAAAGTTGAGTTGCATATACAGGGTGTTACAAAAAGGTACAGCCAAACTTTCAGGAAACATTCCTCACACACAAATAAAGAAAAGATGTTATGTGGACATGTGTCTGCAAAACACTTAATTTCCATGTTAGAGCTCATTTTAGTTTCGTTCTTCCACCTAAGCTCAATGGAGCTTCATACGGGATACTCTACCTGTGCTGCTAGAACATGTGCCTTTGCAAGTACGACACAACATGTGGTTCATGCACGATGGAGCTCCTGCACATTTCAGTTGAAGTGTTCGTACACTTTTCAACAACAGATTCGGTGATCGATGGATTGGTAGAGGCGGACCAATTCCATGGCCTCCACGTTCTCCTGACCCCAACCCTCTTTACTTTCATTTATGGGGGCATTTGAAAGCTCTTGTCTACGCAACCCCGGTACCAAATGTAGAGACTCTTCGTGCTCGTATTGTGGACGGCTGTGATACAATACACAATTCTCCAGAACTGCATCAGCGCATCAGGGATTCCATGCGACGGAGGGTGGATGCATGTATCCTCGCTAACGGAGGACATTCTGAACATTTCCTGTAACAAAGTGTTCTGTTGCTGTGTGTTTCCATTCCATGATTAATGTGATTTGAAGAGAAGTAATAAAATGAGCTCTAACATGGAAAGTAAGTGTTTCCGGACACATGTCCACATAACATATTTTCTTCCTTTGTGTGTGAGGAATGTTTCCTGAAAGTTCGGCCGTACCTTTTTGTAACACCCTGTATACAAGTTATACAGCATATATACATGGATTGAAGATCAGTATGTCACTATTGGTTTTCCATAAAATACAATATTTAAAATGAAATATTATGAAAACATTGCATCATAAATTACTCAGTTAAACAAATTATGCTGCACTCCCCAAACCAGTACCACTATGATATTTTACAGTCATAAAATTCCTGAAGTGAGTAGCAAGGATTTGCAGCTAACCAACTGAATAATTTGTCTTTAAATAAATCAAATGGAGCTTCTACCCATTCTAGCGGCAGTTTGTTAAACATCTTCATACCCACCACTTCATAGCTGTTCAGTGACTTGGATAATCTAGTAAGGTATGTCAAAATGGCTACTATTTCTGGTTCCATGAGAGTGTACATCTCTTTTACGCTGGTATTCTGATAAGTTGCTCTTTATATGCAGTAGGGCAGTGTAAATATACACGTTTATAACAGTTAAAATTTTTAATTTGATAAACAGTGGTTTGCCGTGGGCCAGTTTATCACTGTTTGTGTTAATTTGAATTACTTTCTTCTGAAGTACCAAAATGTCCTGAAGGTGTGAGCTACTGCCCCATATTAAAAGTCTCATTTAAAGCATACTTATATTCCTTTTGTGCTCTTGAGTACCTTTGTTTACCCATATTAGTTTTCTGAAGTCTGTAAGAATCTATACAACAACCACCTCCTTTTCATATTGGCTAGTTGAGCGGTATACCATGGATTCTTATCCCTATGTCTATTACTGTTACTTTTATGGTTAACTTTACATTTGTATTGAGGGCAGCTGGTCTCGAATATATTTAAGAAAGAATGAAAAAATCTATTGAACAATGTATTGGCAGAGCCCTGAGCATTATTGTTATACATATGTGACCAGTCATAATTACTGAGTGAGACCATGAAATTAGACAATTTTTCTTGCATTATTGGTCTTGTGATAACTATTTTAGGCTCTTTAAGCTCCTTATAGTCCATATTAGGCCTAACTGTACCTATTTTTACCAAAACTAAGTCATGGTCTGCGAAATCGAAGACAGTTACATCTGAAGACAGTAACTCTCTATTGACATTTGTAAGTATGTTGTCAAGACAAGCAGACTGTCTTGTGGGTTTGCAGTTCGTAAAAATGATTTTGAATTGTCGTAACAGGTTTTTAAATTCATTTACGGTGTGCGTATCTTTGTTTACATCAAATGCGGTATTGATGTCACTACCAATCACTACACTATATTTCTTCCACTGAGGACTAAGAAAGAAACTTAGTAAAGTCTCAAGTTTTTCTCAAAATATTAGTGGACTTCTGTCTGGTGATCTATAAAGAGATACAATAGCAATTTTTAAATGATCCAGATATACACCTGTGGCTTCAAAATGTATCTCACTGCACAGAAATCCTTGTTGTTGTTGTTGTGGTCTTCAGTCCTGAGATTGGTTTGATGCAGCTCCCCATGCTACTCTATCCTGTGCAAGCTTTTTCATCTCCCAGTACCAACTGCAATCTACATCCTTCTGAATCTGCTTAGTGTATTCATCTCTTGGTCTCCCTCTATGATTTTTACCCTTCACGCTGCCCTCCAATACTAAATTGGTGATCCCTTGATGCCTTAGAACATGTCCTACCAACTGATTCCTTCTTCTGGTCAAGTTGTGCCACAAACTTCTCTTCTCCCCAATCCTATTCAATACTTCCTCATTAGTTATGTGATCTACCCATCTAATCTTCAGCATTCTTCTGTAGCACCACATTTCAAAAGCTTCTATTCTCTTCTTGTCCAAACTATTTATTGTCCATGTTTCACTTCCATAAATGGCTACACTCCATACGAATACTTTCAGAAATGACTTCCTGACACTTAAATCAATACTGGATGTTAACAAATTTCTCTTCTTCAGAAACGCTTTCCTTGCCATTGCCAGCCTACATTTTATATCCTCTCTACTTCGACCATCATCAGTTATTTTGCTCCCCAAATAGCAAAACTCCTTTACTACTTTAAGTGCCTCATCTCCTAATCTAATTCCCTCAGCATCACCCGACTTAATTAGACTACATTCCATTATCCTTGTTTTGCTTTTGTTGATGTTCATCTTATATCCTCCTTTCAAGACACTGTCCATTCCGTTCAACTGCTCTTCCAAGTCCTTTGCTGTCTCTGATAGAATTACAATGTCATCGGCGAACCTCAAAGTTTTTATTTCTTCTCCATGAATTTTAATACCTACTCCAAATTTTTCTTTTGTTTCCTTTACTGCTTGCTCAATATACAGATTGAACAACATCGGGGAGAGGCTACAACCCTGTCTTACTCCCTTCCCAACCACTGCTTCCCTTTCATGTCCCTCGACTCTTATAACTGCCATCTGGTTTCTGTACAAATTGCAAATAGCCTTTCGTTCCCTGTATTTTACCCCTGCCACCTTTAGAATTTGAAAGAGAGTATTCCAGTCAACATTGTCAAAAGCTTTCTCTAAGTTTACAAATGCTAGAAACGTAGGTTTGCCTTTCCTTAATCTTTCTTCTAAGATAAGTCGTAAGGTCAGTATTGCCTCACGTGTTCCAGTGTAGTATTGCCTCACGTGTTCCAGTGTTTCTATGGAATCCAAACTGATCTTCCCCAAGGTTGGCTTCTACTAGTTTTTCCATTCGTCTGTAAAGAATTCGTGTTAGTATTTTGCAGCTGTGACTTATTAAACTGATAGTTCGATAATTTTCACATCTGTCAACACCTGCTTTCTTTGGGATTGGAATTATTATATTCTTCTTGAAGTCTGAGGGTATTTCGCCTGTTTCATACATCTTGCTCACCAGATGGTAGAGTTTAGTCAGGACTGGCTCTCCCAAGGCCGTCAGTAGTTCCAATGGAATGTTGTCTACTCCGGGGGCCTTGTTTCGACTCAGGTCTTTCAGTGCTCTGTCAAACTCTTCACACAGTATCATATCTCCCATTTCATCTTACATCTAGTAAATTACCACAATTTATTAATCCTTTCTTAATGTAAATTGATACATCCCCATGAATATGCTGCTCTCTGCTAAAGCTGTTTGCTAAGTGGAAATCATCTAGTACATGAAAAGATATTTCATTTCCTTTCCACCAGTGCTCACTTAAGCATAAAGCATCAGATAAGTTCTCATTTGCAAATTCATTTAAAATTGTATGTTTTCCACTTATACTTTCAATATTGATATAACCTATCTTGAAAGACAAAGTTGGTGAGTAATTTTTTTATGGGGCAATCGTCTTTACTGCTATATTTCTCTCTAGTGTTACTGACATTTATTATATTATTCTTATCTTTAATCTGATCATCCAGTGTGAATCTGGGTAAACCTGTTAGTCTCGGCCTGTCTTTGCTACCTCTAAAAAAGAGTTTTCCCTAAATCTAAGTGGAATTTACTCAGAGCTATCGATTTTAGCTATCCCTAACTCGTTGGCTACTTTTATGATTTCATTACTCACCTACTTCTTTCCGAGTTGATTCAGATGGAGACCAGAAGCAGTGTGGAATCTTGTACCTAAGTTAGTTATGTTTACAAAACAGATATTTTTAAAGTATTTACAAATTTTCTTCATTTCTTCATTTACTCTTCTGAGTTCAACATTCACACAACACCAGGATGGAAGTTCATGCTGAAATGGTATTGAAAAGATGAGGATTTTCGTATTTTGTAGTTCCTGCAGTTTCTTCTTTAATGATAACAAGAAGTCTTTTCCTTCATTTCTCACTATGTCATTTGATCCAGCCAGAAAAACTGCCAGTTCCGTAGCTTTTGCTGGTGAAGAACTTGCTACAACATCTTTAAATTTTGCACTAGGTTTTATTGTGGCTGAGATGTGGTGGCTCGAATTGTTCTCAACTATATCCCTTAATTTCCTTTTTGACTGTTCGCATATAAGTGTATTTTCACAGGCCTAGGTCTGCAATTGTGGCTTGCTTTCTTGGGGTTTTCGGTTTCATTATTTCTATTGCCAGTTGACGTAATATTTTTACTGCACCCATTATTCACTTCACTTCTATTGACAGTTGATATAATATTGTTGCTACACCTATTACTCACTTCACTTTTATTAACTTTACTTGTGTTTAGCACCTTGACTTGTGAGTCTACTATAATGTTCCTGTAGCATCAACATGCTCAAGGAGACTAAATCTGTTTTCCAAGGATGGAAAGTTTACACAGTCTCTACTGTGTTTTGTAACAAGAACAGTCTGCCATTGTCTTTGTAGGCAGTCTACTGGCATACATTAATTGCTTGGTTCTGTGTACAGGACGCTAATCTCTTCTTGGGAAATTTATTTAATGATTTCCTGATTAATTGCTGTGTATTCCTTCTTCAGTTGTTTGTTTTATTTAGCCAGAGCTAGGTTCTCTTCAATTACCACTGATAAGATAGCTTCTAAAGTATTATAGTCAGTGTTTAACTCATGTTTATCTTCCTCCATCACTGCCATATTGTCCTTACTCTTCAGACACACATTGAATCACCATTCGCTGTTTTCATCTGGAAGATTGTCTTCTTCTAACTCTGCACATTGAAAATATAACCAACCATCACACTCATCACACAGAATTCCGTTTTTCACAGTTTCACTACACTTTAAGCACTTTACACTCATCAAAATTCTTCTTTTCTTGGGAGATAACTCACTTGTAATCATACTAATTGCCACTATCTTGCACATCTGATAAAGAGAAACTTGATGCTATTGCTAATTTTCCTGCCCCTTGCAACAAAAAACAGCTTAAATCATTTTTTTGAGTTAACTGGACTCTATAGAAAATTTTGTAACAGCCAACTTTGAATGTTTCATGCCAGTATGAACTTTTGAACAAGAATACTGTTTGAGATTTGAATCAGGAATGTCAGGATGCTTTCAATGAGATCAAAGGACAGTTGTGTCGATGTCAGATATTGTTCAGACCACATTTGTCTCTTTCTTTTTGTATTATGACAAACAGTAGTGTTGTTGGTTTGGGTGCTCATTTATTTCAGGAGGTTAAAGTTGAAGGTGTTATTGAACAAAATTCACTTGCATTTCCGATCAGAGTATTGCAGAAGCATGAGTAAACATACACTGTAACTGAGAAAGAAATTTTGGCTGTACATTGGGTGTTCAACAAGTTTAAAAATTATTTACTAGGTCACAAAGTCATCATCTATACTGATCACAAAGCATTATGTTATCTCCAGGTATTTAAATTGTACAACAACAGAATTACTCATTGGGCCTTGTTTTTATAGCAGTTCAATTAAGAAATCGGATACATTAAGACACAGACAACATAGTTGCTGAAGCTTTGTCTAGGCTACCTTTAGGGAGTGAACCACATAAAAACTTTGGAGAAAGAAAGAGTTTAAAATTTATGCACTTGAGAGGTGTGAAAGAGGAAAAATAGATCTTGAAAATTTGCAAAGACATCTGTAGGTATCAAAATAATGATCAAAATTGGAAACTGGTTAAGAGCATGTGAGGTAAGAAAGGAAGAGAAAAGACAGAACAATATTATATGGTACACAATGGTATTTTATTCAGTAGATTTAAGACATTCGGATGATTGGAAATTATGTTTGCCAGAACAGTGTATTGACACCTTAATTACTTATACACATGAGAGTTTTGGTCATTGTGGATCAACAAAATGTACACAAAAGATTCAGGAAAACATCTATTTTTATAACATAGGAAGGAGAGTCAAGAAAAAAGGCTGCCAGCTGTGACAGATGTCAAAGAGTGAAGGTAAGTAACCAAACAAGTAGAGGCCAAATGTGAAACATACTGCCTAACAGAAACCTACAACTTGTGTCTGTGGGTGCTTATGGCCCTTTTCATAAGTTTAAGATTGGAGTTTGTTATGTTTTTGTGAAGGTTGATGTACTTTTGAAGTTCATAAAGCTGTTTCCTCTTAAGAAAGCTACCAGTAACAATCATTTCCAACTTCGAAAACACATATTTTCATCAGGTGGGTATTTCTAAAACAATTTTATGTGCCAATAGTTCCCAGTTTACTTCAGAAGCTTAGAAAGATATTGTTGATCACACAAAAGTAAGGTATATTCTAAGCTCTGTGTACTATCTGTCAAGTAATCCTGCAGAAAGATATATGAGAGAAACTGGAAGACTGTAGACACATTGTAGTAAAAAAATACCAGGTGGAGAGATTGTCAGTGATTTTGAGGATATTATGAACAGCTTACAACATTTTTTTCACCATTTGAAATCTTGTTTAATCGCAGACCAGTTAACTTTATTTCTGAGAATGTTGAGTTTCCTCCACGTAAAATCCTGTCACCACAAGATAGAGAAAAGTATGTCAGGGAGATGATGAAAAAATAGGGGGATAGGAGAAAGCAGAGACATTATGGTAAAGGCAGATTTTGTAAGTTTGAGGTAGGAGACGTTGTGTTGGTGAAAACCTAAGAGAAATCCAGTGTTGACATCTGAGATAAAGAAATTTTTAGGAATGTAGTATGTACGATGATGTGATTTCTAAAGTTCTGCCTTATGTATTGACTGAGTTTAAATCTATGCCACACTAGTTACAGGTTCATGCAACTATACAAATTTGTTTTGTAATAGATTTGTGCTTTAGAGCTTGATATATGTATATGCCATGTGACTAAATAAGTGGATCCTTTTAAATTTTGAAATGCAACAATGCCATTAAATATCTAGTAATAAATTTCTTATCTTAGAATACTATATTATCATTATTCCTGTGTATTCTGTAGAAAATATTTAAATTTAATTCACATGAACTCTTTAGGGTAAAGTCATGGGTGTTGTGGTAAACTGAGTGAAGTCTCGTTTATTCTTATGCACTGTAAATATTAGGGATAGTATCTCAAAGTTTCATATGTGAACACTTTTTAACCCATTCTGATGTGAAACCTTTATACTTATTTTTTGAATATAGAGGGGCAAAACATATGTCGTGTGATGTGAGGGAGGTATTGAACAGCATACTTAGTGCACAAAACAATGTTTCAAGATTAAGTGTGAAAGTTAGACAGGAAGTTACCTATACATTGCAGCGTGCGATGAGAAATTGAGGGAGGAAACTGAAAGATGTGGGTGGATCTACTCCCACATTTCTGTATGGCTGCACCCTTGCTGCTCCAGTCATCTTACAAGAATAGATCATAGGTGCTGGGTAATGTACTCAAACATCTGTCAACTACATCAGTCTTGTGGCTTAAATTTGTAAATTGTTAGCCAAGAAATTGTCCTATATAAAGGATTTGTGGAACAATTTCTTTAGAAAAGTGGTCACTGCTATGGACAATGTTATTCCACACAAATGTATGTTTTTTCAATTAAGGGAATTAACTTCCCAATATATTATGTAACTTTAAATAATAATGTGGAAGGCTGATGTTCTATGACTGATCATTTGTTATGTTCAACACAGAAATGTGAGTACTTGAAAAGTTTAGGAGTAAATGTTGTAAATAATTATCAGAATCTGATAAAATTAGGAATTTTTAGGTTAGTAGTCATACATTTCAAAGCATTTTCATATCTCAACACTCAGTATGTATTTTTTATCAATTGTAAATGAATCTCCTAGGCTTCTGTGTATGTAGGTTAATTTCTATGAACAATTAACAAATAGTGTGGAAGACATTTATGAATGTGATCATAAATAGAGTATACACTGTATAACAAGATGTATACATTTCTGATTTCACACACTGATTTTGGTCCTCAAGCTACTTGATTATGTAATCATTCAAAGCTATTTATGACTCTGATTACCTGTATTTATCCTGCCTTATTGTATCTCATTGGAACTTGAGTTGTGTGCAAACTCAGGCTTAACTCTGTTTTGGGTACCGCTGGTCATTGTGACTACCTGTGTGTACTCTAGGAGAGTGTGAACTATTGATTGAGGCTACATACTTCCTACAATTATTCTTTACATATGATTGTACCTATTGCTGTATGGTTATGAACCTTATACATTTTGTTGTGTCAAAACATTTCTGCTGGTGTGTACCTAATGTGGTTTGGATTCATGGGTCAGTCCCCATATCGTAAGCATAGGACCTAATATTTTGCTCATTATTTTCTCCTTTCATGAGTCAACATATCCTCACATACTCTGGTTTATGTGGATGATTGATTTTGTGCTGCACTCCTACTTGTGATTGAGTGTATTCTTCTCGTCTGTACCCATCGTGAGTTTTTTTTGAGTCGGCTAACTCATCGTACACTTAGGCTCTGAATGTCTTTTTTCCTCTTTCTTGATGATTTTGAAGGTGGGACTTTACAGATGTAAACTTGCAAATTGTAATTCTAGTAATTTACATTGCCTCTGCACTTATTTCTATAGTTTAGTGTTGTGATGTTGTAGTTTTGACATTGTATCATTTGTCTTGAGACAGAATGTTTCACAGATCTGAAGATCTGAATGCCATGTCCTCATCTGTGTATAGATTATGACTTGTATAGTAGATATTTTTCTTAAGTTTTCCATAATATGTTATGTATGAAATACTTGTGTACATATGTATTCTATCTTTTGCATAATTCTGTACACCATTTTGCAAACCTTATAGTAGGTCACAAAATATTGTAAACACGCTGTTTCCATATTATGCATGAGGGGGACATCATAGCATGACATGCTCCTGTAGCATTACTTTTCCTCAACAGTAGTAGTCAATACCATTAATATTTTTCGAATTTTGGACAGGTCAGTATTATCTCAGTTGTTTTTCTGAAAAATATGATATAATTTTATATGCAATATGTTATATTTCAAGATAAAATTTATGAATAGGAAATATTATTTTGGATGTTATAATTGATAAATACTTGTTATGAACGTACAGTTAAAATTAATTTTTTTAGAAGCATTTGAAATTTGGATTTTTTGGCACACTTAAAATTTCTATTATGAATTATGCAATCTAGTGCTGTTTACTGTGTTTATTTCTGGATTCATTTATAAAATAATAATCAAAACTAATAGAAATTCATTTGCAAAGAAAAATTGTAAACTCTTTGGAATGTTGTTATTACTGCAAAGTGAAGGAGCAGTAAGCACATCTCTGATGTGATCAGACGTATTTTTGGATTTTGGGTGACCAATGTGATTTTGGCTTAGTAAATGAGAAAATTCAAAAGACTGTGTGATGTACTAAAATATGATAAAATAAATTAACATAAAAACAAAAATTCTGCAACAACAATCTTCAAAATTAATTAGATCGATTCAACCCTGAGGACCTAAAATGTGAGAATTTCAGCTTCAAGAATCAGACACCTAGACAAGAGGAACTGGAGCCAACCCTTTGTGAAAGGCTAAGTAAACTAAAAAGTTTATTGTTATCTTGTTCCTCTCAAATCTTCAGAAAAGTCTTAACCCATCGTGGACAATAGCTGCAATTTGGAAGGAGAGGGTAGATTACAATGGGAATGGGTCCTCTAGCTGGCTAAAACCACATAAAAGGTTGACAATATCATTATTCTCTGTCTTTCACAAATGGTTTGCCTGCATTCCCAACAGTATCTTACACAAAACATCAAAATGCTGTAGTGTGGGAGGTGCTGTTCAAGCTAACCTCCAGCGCTATTTAGAAAACAGATGACATATTTCGTTCCAAGGAGCAACAACTCGAGAGCAAAGTTAGAACATAGCATATCACAAGGTTCTATCATAGTTCCTCACCTCTTCCTCATTTTTGTAAATGATCTAAGCCAAGATGGTAACACACCACGCTTTGTCTATGATACTACTCTTACTGCAAAGGAGAAAAATCCAGGCTGTCTTACAATCAAATGTGCTAGTTGGAAATGCCAAGGAATGGTTCACCTCAACTAAGATGAAAATAAATGCAGACAAATCTCAGCATGTGGTATGCAACCTCAGCAGAAACACAACTGGAAAATGGGAAAATGCTGGCTTCTGTAGTAGACCACAAACTCACATGGAATGGACACACTTAGTAGGCATGCAGAAAACTGTCACATGTAGTATATCTCCAGAAGAGACTAAAGAGCATAATTACAGAGCAGTACTTTTAATTGTATAGCATGGTCTCTTCCATAGCCATTTATCCATGGACTACAGCTCTAGCATCATTCATCAGGTTGCAAGGAATACTGTTACTGCAAAAGGAGGCAGAAAGAACTATTACATCAAGTATGAGACAGGAGAGCTGCAGGTTATTGTTCACAAAATTGGGAAAAATTAATATTTTTGTGCCTCCTTCCTGTTAAGGGTAATTTAGATCCTTTCAGTAAGAGAGCTGACATACACATCCACAATAGCTGCAGTAAAGAGAACATAATTAAGTTCAATTCAGTTCACTCTCTTTATTCATCCATTAGCAATATACATTGTATGGATGTAGTCAATTACAATATAATTTCTTATATTTCATTTGTTAGAAAAACTTGGATAATAAATATAAATATTTCATATCAGTATACATAATAATATTACTTTTCCAAATTCAGATATTCTTCAATGTTATAAAAACTATGTGTTAGTAAAAATTATTTAAGATCTACCTTGAATTTATGAAATTCTTTAAGTTTCTTTATTGTAGAAGGCAATGTACTAAAAAGTATTTTGGGCTGGTAGTTTACAATTTTTTGGTAGAGTGTTCCTTTGTGGGTGTCTCTGTGAAAATCATCTCTGTTCCTTGTTTCATGCTTATGAGCCTGATTATTTAACATTGAAAATTCCTGTGAATTTTCAGAAAGCAGACACATTCATAGATGTATAAGCTAGGAAGAGTCATTATTTTAAATTCTTTAAATATTTCTCTGCATGACACTTTACAGGGAACCCCTTTCACTATTCTAATAGCCCTTTCTTGAAGTTTGAAAGCTTGTTTTGCCATACCTGTATTTCCCCAGAAGATCACACCATATCTAACCAAACTGTTCATATAAGCATAATAGGCACACAGCAATGATTCAGTGTTGCAACATTCTCGAAGCATTCTTAACAGATAGCAGCATTTACTTTGTTCTTTACTCAAAACTTCTAGATGCTTTTCCCATCTCAAGTGCTCATCCACCCATACACTGAGGAATTTTGTGTATTATCACTAAACCATTTTCCTTCTCATTTATTGTCCTAGAGACATTCTGCTGTAGATTATCCTCAGTGTATCCTTTTATAAAAATTCTAATGTCATCAGTGAACATCACTGTTTCTGCAACTGTCAGATCATTTATATACTTATATACACCAAGAACAACAGAGTTTTTTTCCCCAGAGAGATAAGACTTGAACCATTTGAAGGCAAGTCCCTGGACCCCATAAAATTCTAGTTTCATAAGCAATAAGCTGATTAGATCGAATGCTTTAGGTAAATCTAAGAATTTCCCACAGCTTAACTAGTTCTTGTCCAAGGCATTTAGGACCATTTTCATGAACTGGAAGACTCCCATTTCTGTGGATCTGTTCTCTCTAAACCCATTTTGAGCATTAGCCAGTATTTTATTTTTATTCAGGAAGTCAGCTAGCCTTTCATACATTACTCTTTCAATTACTTTAGAGAAACCTGGCAATAGTGACACTGGCCTATAATTATTTATGGCAGCTGTACTATCCTTTTTGTGAAGTGGCTTTATAATGGAAAGTTTAAGTTTTGATGGAAACACCCCTGTCCTGAAAGAAGTATTAATAATGTCAGTTAGGTGAGTATCTATAGTAGTAGAACTACGTTTGATTATCTTGTCTAGAATTCCATCAGTACCATAAGACATTTTATTTTTCAGTTTATTAATAGCATTTATAACTTCAGATTCTGTTACTGGCTACAGAAACATTCTTTTTTCACAAGTTGGTACTTTCATGTTTTTGTTGTTTGAATTGCAGACACTTTTAATAAGGTTCGGTGCTATGTTCACATAATGTTCATTGAATATATTGGCTATATGCTGAGCATCTTCTATCACTTTTCCCTCACTTGTAATTTTGAAATTATGGGTCTTAGTTTTACATTTTCTTTTGCTATTGTTTGTAACCTTCCAAATTGATTTTGATTTATTGGTTCCCTTGTTAATGTATGAATCATTGCTTAGCCTTTTTGCTGCCTCCTAAACTTTCCTATAGACTCTTCTATATTTCCTGTAGTATAGTTTTATTGTTGTTTTTATTTTAGCATGTTTGCTTAGGTTTCTAAGGTTGATTGCTGATTTTTAATACCTTGTGTTACCCATGTGCTTGTCTTCTCACTGACTTTAATTCTTTTTAATGGGAATGCTACATTGTAGCAATATTTATAATCAGTGAGAAAACTGTCATACTTTTTGTCTACATCATCTGTTTTTTCAGTGACTGTGCATTTGTTATTGTTCTCATTCCTTATCATTTTTAAAGCCATATGGTCAAAAAAGCCTGTGTCTGTTGCTTCAATATTGTACTCACAGCTTTGTTTGTTGGTCAATATCTGATCAAGTGTTGTTTCTTATTACTTTTGTTAAAATTAATGTTAAAGTCACCAAGAACTATTGTGGGTTTTGACTTGCCTCCCAGTTCATTTGAAAGATCATCTATGTAATGTAAGAATTAGGTAAAGTCATGTGATGGGGACCTATAGATGCAAGCAATGAGTCTGACAGTCTGTAAGTTCACAAATACAACATTCAAAATCTTTTTCTGCAAACTTCACCTTCCTAAGTTTTAGCTCTTTAGATTTAACATTACTTCTAACATACGAGGTACTACCCAAAATTTTCAGGACGGGTGCTACCATCTGTTGAAAACCTTACCTTTGGACTAATGGTCACAATCACCCTCGAAATAGTTCCCATCTGCACATACACATAGGTCCCAGCACTTCTGCCACTGGTCAAACGTTTTCTGGAAGTCCTGTTCTTTGAGGGTGTTTATCATCGGCAGCAATGCTTCTTGAATCGTCTCTAGAGTGTCAAACTGATGACCTTTCAACTTGAGTTTCAGTTTCGGAATAGCACAAAGTTGCAAGGTGCCCAATCTGGTGAGTATGGTGGGTGGGCTTCAATCACCATGTTGTTTTTTGCTAGAAAGGTCCTGATGAGCAAGGCGTGTGACAGGGCATGTTGTCACGATGCAGCAGCCAGTTCCCTTGATGCCAAAGTTCAGGCCATCATCACCGCATGTTTTCATGGAGCCATCGCAAAACATCACAGTAGTACACGGAATTCACTGTCTGGTTTGGTGGGATGAATTCTTTGTGCACAATTCCCTTGGTATCAAACAAAATGATGATCATGCTCTTCACTTTGCTCTTCACCTGTCTCGCTTTTTTGGGTCTTGGAGAGCACAGATTCTTCCACTGGGACGATTGTTGCTTTGTTTCTGGGTCATAACCATAAATCCAGCTC